>NC_046332.1:66274412-66574412 GCF_000738735.6 Corvus cornix cornix | reverse complement strand
TCCTATAGTTTCTGCGCCTAGTACAAGAAAGGATGTTTACTTTCCATGGCAGAATATCCTTAGCGCACACAATGTGCTGCTTTCAGCTGGGGTAGAGTTAATATTCTTCACAGAGGTTGGTACGAGGCTGTGTTTTAGATTTTTGCTGAACACAGGGTTGGTGATATGGAGAGGTTTTTGTTATTGCTGGGCGGGGCTTGCACAGAGCCAAGGCCTTTCCTGCTTTTCCTGCTGCCTTGCAGGTGAGGAAGTTTGGGGTGCATGGGAGGTTGGGAGGAGACACAGCTAGGACAGGTGGCTCAAACTGGCCAGAGAGATATTCCAGACCATATGGCATCATGCTCTGTGTATAAAGCTGAGGGGAAGAGCGAGGGAAGGGTGGGTGTTTGGAGTGTTGGTGTTCATCTTCCCAAGTCACTGTTAGGTGTGATGGGGCTGCGCTCTCCCGAAGATGGCTGAACACCTGCCTGCCCATGGGAAGTGCTGAACTAATTTCTTGTTTTGTTCTGCTTTCATGGCTTTTCCTTTGCTTATTAAAGTGTCTGTATCTCAATCCATGAGTTTTCTCACTTTTACCCTTCTGACTGTCTTCCCTTATCCCACTGATGGGGGAGTGAGTGGTTGTGTGGGGCTCATTTGCTGGCTGCGGTTAAACTGGGATATAGACTCCTAGTGTAAAAGAGGAGGAAAATGGAAAACAATTATGTTCAAGTCTCTTCAAAACACAATGAAATAAAGCAAAAACTGTGTTATTAAAATGGATTCACTCCTGTATTGCCTTAACATCTCATTTCAGGCTGAGTTTTCAAAGTGTTTTCTTTCCTTGATACGCTCCGATACAGATATTTGAGATGTACAGAACAGCATTATGAACTTTATGAAATGTCAGTAATTGCTGTGCACGCACATAAAGTCATTCTTTTAAACAAAAAAGCCTATTTAGGTCCCCCCTTCCCCCTACAAAACGGGTGAAGAGATTAGCTCCCATTAAGGTCCAGTGGCTTGCAAAATTAAAACTGTTGGAGCAGAAAAAAATCCCTGATCAGATATTTCAAAATCTGAATGATAAGATCAACAATGGGCTACCAATAAATTTCAGAGTTTTGAAATAAATCACCTGTATCTAAGGTTTCTTAATGTTAAAAAGAATATTTTAGAACTGAGTATCTAAGTAAATAACTAGGAAGAATATAAAAAAAAAATTCTTTAACTATATTATCTTGTCCAATAAGTTAAGGCTCCTTGAGGTTTTTATAAAAACTGGACTATCTCCAAAAGTTTTCTGCCATTACCATTTCAATATAATAGACTAAATGCAAGTACACGTACATGTGTGCCAAACCCACACAATATATATCTATATTGCTACTTTTCATTAATATCATGGAGGATTGCACAGAGGAAGAAGGGAGCAGAAGTACCTGAACTAAAAGCTTTATAAAAACCAAATATCTGTAAATGGAAAAATATGAGGCCTTTAAGTACAGGAACTTCATTTACTGCCTAAGAATTAATTAAGTTAATATTTCTTTTGCTGTTCATATGTTCTTATAAATAAGACCTTTAAATATCTTGCTTTAGCTAAGACCTCCATGGACTGCTAGGCTGGTGGTGATATTTTTTAGCAGGATTCTGCTTTTCATTGTAATTTTCATTCACGCTTTCTTGTGATATTAGTCATGGCATTGTCAAACAAATTTTTGCTTGTTATTTGTTTTCATATAATTAGCTGTTACCAAAACATAAAATTAAGATCACGTTATAAGAGGTAGCACTGTACGTAAGAGGGTTGGTGCCGTTGTGTGTAGAAAAGTGAAACATCCTGAAAAAATGAAAGTGACCAAAAAGATGGAAATTCTTCCCATGGGAAAGTTTTCTTTAGTTTTATTATATAGATTTTTTATTACACAGGAATTAAATGTCAAGATAAATAAATAAACCGTATCATGCCAAGCATATTATCATCTAGAATAAAATACGCTGATGTTGGCTGCTCTGATACATAGATAGTCCCAGATAACTATGCTGCAAAACATTATGCAGTGCTTTAAAAACGCAGCAGCACACAACTTAAATTTTAAGCAGAAACATTACTTGTTATTATAACAAATGACTGAATAAAAACTTAGACAAATACAAGTTTATTTAGTCATATTGTGGGTAAGATGCCAAAAACAAATTAGATGTGTTTGTTTTTTTTCTGAATGCTTGAAAACGTAGTTGGCAAAACAAAGCTGTCTGAAATCAAAGAATACACAGCTTTTTGAGTATTCAAATGCATTCTTTCCTCAGCTCATCTGTGGCAAACATTGGATTTGTGTGTGTGTGTGTGTGTGTAGTGAGAAGTGTCTTGTCTTTTTTTTTTTCAGGCTTAGCTTTAGTACTTTTTTTGCAAATCACAGCCACAAAAATTATATTTTCACATTTAGAAACTGCATTTTTGGAACTTTTTAATGTTCATTTCACCCTTAAAATAAAGACTATACATGACTGATCTATACTTCATATGAGAAATAATTCAAACTTGAGATAGATTCCAGCCAACATTTTAAAAAATGCTGATTTATGAGATGGATAATTCAAATTGCCTTTAAAATTTCTGTTTTACATGAAATATTTTGAAATCTACATTAACCTTTGAGATGTTTTGGGCTGTTGGCCAGAATCACAAGTCTCATTTGACAATAATGGTAGGATTTTTTCTAAACACCGTTACCTTCTCATAGACCAATGCTACAAAAATAATTTAATATTTTTCTCAATAGTTCCATGTTATATGTTTCTTATAAGTTTGAAGCTTTATTTGTGTTTAGATGTCTAATCTCTGTGTTGGATGAGCTGTGGGCTCCATGCGAGTGGGAACAAAGCTGTTCAGGAAACCCACAAAAAGCTGTCGCACTAATCCACCAGTTAGCTAACCTTTGCTGAAGAATGGCTCAAGGTGTTATTTGTCAAGGATACTGCTTGCCTTGGTCACACTGCCTGTGTGCTCCAGATGCCTTGGGGAGTCTGAATCACCTGAGAAAGTTGTTGTAATAAAATAACTGGTGCTACTGCTATCACTCGCTCCTGTTTTCCAAAGAGTACGTTATTGCTTATTTTCTAGCTATGTAAAGTTAATTTGGTAAGACATCAGGAAAAGAGGAAATAGGTTTACATTGAGTTGTGGAGAATTTTTGTCATCTGTGTATGCAAATCTTCCATCTTCTGAATTAATAAAATAATTTAATTAGGTACTGCACCACCTTCAATTCTCTTTCACAGCTCCTGTAAGTTCCTTTTCTCTTCCTGTAGTGTCCACAGCTACCTCCCATACACTTGAAATCCTGACTGGGCAAGTGGCCACAGAGGGCTCACTGATTCTAGACTGTGTGTGCCAGCTGGCCATCAGCACAAGTGAGTTAGGGCAGCAGGGTCATGGAGACCTATGGAGACCACTCGTAACCCATTCTCAAAAGACTTGTTCCAATTAAATATCTTTGGCTCTTCTACTACTGTATTTAGCTTGGCCAAAATTGATCAGTGTTTTGTCAATGGTCAGGAGCTGACCAAGACTGATGAGCAGACCTTTATTCATTCACAAACCCCTTTTTTCATTAGGAAACCAGCACAAGCAGCTCATAATTGCAGAGCGTGCCAGGCAGAGGTGAATATTGGGGTACCTTTACCAACCCTCATAGTTTGCTCTGTCTCACTTGGCAAATCTTATTTTTTACTCTTTGAAAAGTTTTTTATTCTGTCTCGTGTGTTGCCTGAGGTGGCTACCTAAAACACAGAGACTAGACAAGAATAAGAGAATAAAAGGATGTATTTATTTGAAGGGCCGTCAAAGGTACACCCTGGGCAGTCAAAAGGCTACACCCAAGATGGCTGGGTAACAGGTTCTTCATCCTTTTATAAGTTTGGTCCATTTGTCACATCAGGGTTAATACTCCAATAGTAATTTTAGGTAATGATGTAATTTCCCCAATTTTACCCCCCCTTCTTAAGATTTTAGTTTATACATTTTGGGGCCTGGTATCCTTGAGGTGGAAATCTAGAGAGGTTTGTTATGTCTAACCAACATGAGAGAACAACAGCTAACAGGCCACAAGAAACTTCAGAATTACACACTAGGCAGTACAGGATTTGAAAAATATTAAAGTTAAAACCTAAGGCATCACATGCTATAGCAAAAGCATCTGTTTGAAATTCAAAAGTCTTTTTGTGGTTTTGCTGCACACTATAGAAAAATTGCAGGCCAATTCATTTGAATGCTCTGACTGTGGTGAGTTCATACAACATGTTAAAAACCTTATAAAGTTTTGAGATCATGTCAAGAGCAAATTAAAATGTTTCATCTAATTTAAGCAAAAGGCAGCCTTTGGGAAGCTGCTAACCCAGGTTTCTGGTTTTTTTGGTTCATCTTAATTTTGATTTAAAAGGATAAAGCTCTGCACTTATACTATCTTGGTCTAGGTCTATTCAGCTATTTGCTTCAACCCCTCCTCTCAACATCCTTTAGTTAGTTTTGACCAAATTTCACAGCAGACTATAGGTTTCATGGATCACAGTTCAGTGGAAATGTGTGATGTAGATTGCAAAGCTGGAGAGACCCAGACATTAGTGACCCAGCTGAAGAAAATATTGCAACCTCAGTTAAACCATCATTAGACATCAGAGAATCCACACAAAGCAGATACGCTTTCTCTGAGCAGGAAATGTTCACTGGAAATGTAGCAACTGTAGGGGGAAAGGGTGTCAGCTGTGACATACAAATCCACAGGAAACTCAGCTCCTTTAGCTCTAGTACTCGCTAACCTGTGAATGAGAATGCTATTGAATCTGTTGTATGTGAGAGCATGCACATGCATATTCCTTCAGCTGGATGACAGCAAGCCCTGTTATTTCCTAAACACTGTTACAAATATGGATTCAGTTGTAAATTTTTTAAAATGTATATTTTGTTTGCTGGAGATCTTATGTTGCATTTAATCTACTATTCTTTCTAACTCCACAGCAACAACACAACTCAATATGGCAAGATTTACTGTTGCTCAAGTCAGATTACTGAATGTTCCTGGTTCCATAAAATATTACGCCTACAACTGCACCATGGAAAAGAAAGCTAAAAGGCTGAGAGAGCTTCTATCTCTGGTATTTTACTCTCCATTTAAAAAATGCACAGGTAAGTAGTATCACATATTTCTTAGCCACTGATGATGTTGAACAGAAAGTTTCTATATTTTATATCTAGCAACAGGCATCTGAGCTGGGTAGCCATGAAGAAAAGTGGCTGCACCATTTTAGAATATTTTGTAACACAAGCTTTTCTAAGAATTTTTTAGAATTATTGTGCTACTTTATTTATTTGCCACTTTTATGCATTTGATTTGCTGCATTTCTTTGATTTTCCTTTGGAGGAAAAAATTCCAGTCTCATCCTACTCATGTCTTTTGTTACCTTTGGCATCTCTAAAGTACTTAGAGAGTCTGAGCTGTCTTGAGCTGTTGAACTAAAAAATCAATTAATGTAAGGATTTTTATTATATCCCCATTGTTTTGCACTACCTCAAAAACACTGCAGGGCTTCAATGACTTAATTAATTAAATCTCAAATTCCTTAAATGCATGTAATCTGGACGAGAAGAACTGGAAAAACATTGTTCTTTTCAAGAGCTGTGCTTGCTTCCCATTAAAGTTCTTTTGTTTTAGGAGTCTGGACCAACCAGATTAAATAATACCAAGAGGGTGGGTGAAATGGAATTAGAGACTATGACCCAATTATCTATGAATGTTTTAGATTGTTTTTGTTTGATGAAAACCAACTTGCGAAGCAAACTTTACTGAAAACACTGTCTAAAACTAGTTCACAAATGGAAACCTTTCTATAGGAGCTGTTAGTTGTTCTAACAGTACATTAACTCCATTGTACCCTGTACAGTTTCTACAGTGCAAAACTCTTCAAAATGGGGAATCTGTATTTGGGCTGGTTACATATATCTAGTTAGTCCTTCAGTGAATTTTAGAGAAGCGATTCAGCATCGAAAGTCTTTGGTTTATGAAACAGAGTTTTAATTAAAAAGGTAGTGGGATGACCCAATGTTACTGAGCTGGGCAGTAAGGAATGTTCCCGTCTGTGTTGGTGGATCCTCTTGGGCAGCAGAGAAGGGTTTGGTAACCCTTTGAACAAGCATTTCTCCAAGTGCTCAGCCACTTCAGTAACACCACAGTCTAATTCAGCATACTCTAACAACCACATTTAAGCCCTCTAGAGATTTTTGTTTTAAAATAGATTTCTACAAGAATACCAGTCTGAAAGTATATATTTTTCAGTGGTGCGAAGACTGTAAAAAATTATTTTTGTAATGGGGTAACATTTTCTTTCCCTGTATGAAACACTGATGGAAATCACGATAAATAAATGCAATGTCAGGTTAAAAAAAATGTTGTAGTTTCATGTTGTTGGTTTGCAAATTGAATTTTTACATAAAATTTACACTAAATGGAACCTCATTATACAGTGATGAGGTCCAGTATGATCCAAATCGTTAAAATCACTGTACTGCTTAATGATTCACTAAGTGGTACTGCAGTGCCATAAATTTAGTACTAGTTTCATGATTCAAAACACCAGACTGAGACACCAGCAAATCGTATGTGGATCATTAAATTTACAATGAATGTCAGAGATGAAATAAGGGGGAAAAAACACTTTGAGAGATAGGGATAATATGTGCTCTAAGGTGACATCCATCAAGATAAATGATCTTATACCACTTCTGCTTGGATAATAATGGGGGGTTGTTTTTTTGTTATTCTTCATTTCATAATTTCTAGAGGAGTTGAAAGTCTAAGCCTTTTAAGAATTAAAGTATCTGTCATTTTCTGAGTACCTTCTGATCTATTTTATTTGTATTTATACAATATACCTATGCTGCTACATTCTCCTCTGACCCCATTGGGCCAGATTCTCCCCTTGGTACTATCAAAATAATTCAACTTTGTACATTCTACAATAGTGGACCAAAATAGTGTAGCTAGTACACTAGTAGTGCTACCAGAACCCTCAGAAAATAATGTTTTGAAGTTTTGTATATATATAATGAGTGATCAAATAAAGAAGTTCCTTTCTGATAACAATGCTAATAATAGTAATAATAATTTTTATATTTCATTAGTATGCACATTTTAACTTACCTATGTAAATACAAAAAATGCCATCCAAAGAACCACTATGGTCATATTCAAGGTACAAACAAAGGATACTTCACTCTATCAGTTTTAGGAGACAGAAGAGTTTGCTTTTCCTTTGATTGACTATTTAATTGTTTTAATTCTCCACAAATACCTGTTCCCCATCATGAATCAGACATCATCAAAACAGTAGACAACATGTGGGCTGCATTTTTCAGAACCAACATATCCTAAGTGAGGAGTAATGCATAGATTTGAAAATAAAAATTATTCATGGATATAAATAAATAAATAAATAAATGTCAAGCACAACAATGTGACTGGATGGGAGAGCTTAAATTTTTATCCAGAAATATATAAATTGAATAGAATGATATATTATTTAAGGTATTTTACTGTCTCTGAGATCTAATGACAATATATGGAAAAGTAACAATTCCAAAATTGCATATCTCGGCAGGAGGCAGGTTTTCCAAATTTTTGCCTTACTGTCTTACTCAAAATTTCTTTGTATTTCAATGCACTGAGGTGCCAAATGCAGCAACAGGTAGGACATAAATGCTGTGAAATAGAACACTTCACAAAAAAAAAAAAAGGTAAAAATTACAGAATATACAAGCATAAAAGTTTTATATTCTGGGGTTTTTTTAATGTTGACTTAGCTAGCATAAAGTTTGTGAAAAAAATATGGGACTTCTTTCCTCATTCTATTTCTTTCTGAAATGAAATAAAAATAAGATATTTGCCATGCAGTCAGAAATATAAACTATAAATATTCTTTTACGAAAATTTGACTGTGCAGTGTGTGTGACCTTGAACTCACCCACATTTTTAATTGCTACTATGTGTAGTTATTAATAAGAACAGTTTGGGAAAATGTAGGAAACATCCACAATATCAGTCTCTGACTCTTTTTGTGTCTCCCAGTAATGTGTCTCCTGGTCAATGTTTCTGTCCACCATTTTTAATGTTCTGGCTTCATGAGCAAAGAGTTTCTCTGTTGCTTGCCCTGATCATCTCTTTTTTTCATTGAAAATGTAAGATTTCTGCTATTCTTGCTGACTTCTCAGTTCCTTCCTTAACCCCACTCCATGGAATTTTCTTCAATCCACAGGACTGATACCAAACACAGTCCGCACTTTGCATACTGGAAACAGTGATTCATGTTATTACAATACTGCAAGTTTGGGCTGATTATGGTAATTCCTTTTGGATCAAGTGTCAAAGTGGAGCAGAAGCAAATGCTTTTTTTGCACCCCCAAGATCTTAAGCTGTAGGAAAGTCTTCAAGGTCTGTGTAGGTCTTGAATTGGTTTGAAATGATATTTTACACATTCATTTTAAATCACCGCCAGCCATAAGATTTTTCTAAAAAGATTGTTTAAAAATATAGTATCTGTTGTAAGGAGGTTGTAGGCTGTTTGCACTGTGAAATTGTACTTTAAAACAATTTATGCCAGCCAACCTGGATTTATTTCTTTTCTTCACACTAGTCTTGTAAAAGTGGAAAGTGAGATGAAAGGAAAATGAATTCATTTACTTTCAGACACAGGAAATGCTACTAAATTTGGATATGTGAAAATCTTGAACTTTCACTGGGGAAAAAAATAAATGATTTGAGGCCCTAGTGATCACACAGAGGATCCAGACAATTTGACAGGTATGAATTTATCTCACTTGTGAATGAATAACCTTTGGTAACTCACTTGAGACTTAAATATTCTGAACACATTTTCTCTAGAACACTTCAAAAGACACAATTCATTTCTGTTTCTACCAAACAGCCCCTTTGGTTACCTTCAGTTTACTGAGTTTTTTGCTTTGCAAGTTTGGAAAATTAGCATAATAAAAGCCTACCAGTGAGTTTTACTCATGAAAGAATGAAACTAGGTTAACTCTTTGATTATTCTAAAGTCTACAAAATCTGCTTTTGTATCAGCTGAGGGAGGCTTCATTGATCTCCTCTAAATCTTGCTTCAGCTGTAAATGGAAATTCACCTCACTTTAAAATACAGGCATACATTTTCAAAGCAGTGCTTGAATATATTCAGTAGATGACTTCAGTGTAAGCTGTTTTGTGCAAGGTAGACCACATTGCAACTCCAAGAAATGCTGCATACCCTCAAAAGAAGCAGAGAGTTGAAGATATAAATGATAGTGGAGGAGAGGGAAAGTGCCCCATGCTGAGAGTGGTGTATCATGGGTTAGAAGAGATCTGAGTTTTCTGTGTGCTTTATAGATGGGTGAAGCCCCCTAGACCAGTAGTTTAAGGTTACTTTGCCAATGGATATGTCCCCTCACCAGCCACTAACTATGAACTAGCAACTATGATACATACAAGAGGATTCAGTTACTCACCTTGAGTATGCTTTTTGAAATTTAATAATAAAATATACATGAAAGAACTTGGAAATTAAAGCTTGAAGGGATAAACAAAAAAGGGCAATGGATAGGGGAGTCACTGGTGCTTTAAACTTTGATTTATGTTTGTCAAGGTTAAATGTTTCTGTGCTTATGCTAAACTTCTGTTACAATGCAAATTTCTAAGTAGTCTTGTGTAATATGTGGAAACAATTATGATTTCAAAGTTTTCAGAAGGTTGAGTTATTAAAAATGTTTTATTTTTTCATAATAGTCTGCTGAGTAGGCATATGGAACTGAGAAACCACAAGATTACAGGATGGCCAAGGTTGGAAGGTACCTGTAGAATCATCAGCTTTGGATTCTAAAAATCTTAATTAAGGTTTCTAAGTGGAGGCACCAACGTGTGAGTTAGGTACTGAAGCTTTCATCTAGTCAATAAAATTAATAGCAGATGAGAGTTCTTAAAATCACCCCAAAGTAGCTAACAATATTTAGTTAGATGTACAGCCTTCTTGCTTGTTTTCACTAACATTCAGCTGACCATAATGGGAACTGTATTGGGTCTGGCTGAGATGGAGCTCATTTCCCCACAGCAGCCCCTCACAGTGCTGAGCTTTGCATTGGTAGCTGGAACTGTGCTGATAACACCCCAGTGCTTTGGCTGCTGCTGAGCAGCGCTGGCACAGCATCTGTGCCCTCTCTCCAACCTTTCACTCTCATCAGTAGGATGGGGGTGGGCAAACTCCTGTGAGGGGACACAGCCAGGAGAGGCGGCCCAAATTGAACAAAGGGGTATTCCACACCATATTATGTCAGTTCAGATATAAAAGCTAAGAAAAGGAGCAGGAAGGAGAATTGGTTATTTACAATGTTTGCCTTACAGAGCAACCCCAACATGTTCTAAATCCCGAGTCCCAGGAAGTGGCCGGATATCACTTGGTGATGGAAAGTAAAGAATAATACATTTGGGTTTTTTGCCTTTTCTAGTGCGCATGCAGCCTTTCATTTTTGCTTTAGTAAACTGCCTTATCTCATCCGACAAGATTTTTTCCGTCTTAGTTTCTCCAGGTGACAAGGGGGAGGATAGAGCAGCTTGGTGGGCACCTCGTGTCCAAGCAAGGTCAACTGACCACAGGAGCTTAGACTCTTAATTTACTTATAGGAATTGACATTTTGACAATTAAATTGGGTTTTGCACCCTGCACTGAATAGGCTTGGGAGTGTTGATCCACCGTGTTCATAATTCATGCTTTGGAAATTCACCAGCCTTGTAAGTTTCTTCTCATATGGTATCACCAACCCAGAGAGTATATACATATTTTTCCCACTCTCTCTCCAAAAGTCCTACTTTGTCTGCGTCTGAGGAGATCTATTCTGTCTGAAGGTCTGAAGGAAGTACACTGATGGAAGTTCTTTTTTATATACATTTATGAGAGTAAGTGTAACAATTTATTCTTTGCGATGGTGTCCTGATATGGCAGCAATGGCCCAAGCAGAGAGGTTTTACTTCTGTGAGTGATATGCATCAGCGCTGATGTTCCTGCTGTCACCTGAGTAATACGTCTGCTACAGGTCTGACCTTCTGAAACCACATTAAGGAGACAAGTATGAGCTAGGTGACTGATAATAGCTGATGCACGTGCTTCCTAGATCTGATGCTCTCTTTGCTTCATCTTTTCTTCTGTAAAGCACTAAAGCTAAAAAGAAAACATGTCACTCATCTAAAAAGGATTATAAGCTTTCCTTGAAAACAATAGTGTAATTTAAACAGGTTAGATCAATAACAGAAATATATATGTCTTCAAGCAGCACTGTGACACAATTTTCTGTATCTAGAATGCATTGTAGTCAGCATACAATATCTTAACTAATACAAAAAATGACATATCAATCACTTTTATTGTGCTCCATCTTCATATGACATTTCAGCTCTTTGTTTAGATAATAATAATTGTACACAACTCTGTAGTGCTTTGTTTCTTTAGTCTACCCATGTCTAAAGCATTGTTATGTTTCATAGGAGGATTTCTACTTACAATATAATTGCATTCTATGTATAATTACATTGTATGCATATAATTAGACTAACACTGTATTAGGTATTGATTGACAAGATGGGATGAAACAGCATGAAGAGACTTCATGGTAAATATCTATATTTGATTTATAGCTGTAAGGAGATTTTTAAACCTACCTTAGTTAAAAATGGTAGTTGTGCATTATGGCAGTTATAGTCTCACACTATAACTGATTTACCAGCCGGACTCCATCCACAGGGTGAAACTACTGCATCAAGATATAGAATTACTTAGCTTTCACAGGATGAGCTATTTATTTATATATTAAAGAGTTTTCCATATAAGCACTCACGCTCCAAACGCAACACAATTTTAAAACAGTATCTTAGAGAAATATGCATTAAAGGATTGAAAAGAGGAACTCTTGTGAATCCTTTTAATGCCAAAGGAGTGTCTGTTACTTCCTGTTAAACCCCCACAGCTCCATGAGCAATCTGTTTGAAAAAGCCTGGAAGAATAGAATGGTTGAAGATAACAAGATCCTGTTTAATCAAGAGAGAAAGGAACTCTCAGAGCAAAGTAGATCTCAAGGCGCATCTATATTTGTACTTTTAACTAAAGCAATTACAAACTTTGCCTAAAAAAGAGGTTTGTTCCTTGTGGTGCTAAAGTCTGGTCTGTAGCCTAATGCTGAATAGGCTGAGGAACTAAAGTCTGTGTTACTAATATTCTATTAATTAGTATCGATAACTGATAATATAGTTACAGTTTTAAAAAATCAAATATATATGAACTCTCATGGGAAAATGTTACCGTTGTTAATGGCACAGCAGTGTAAGTGCAAACACTTCTGATTAGATTTGCCACAGTGATATCAGAGAGTGAGGGACAATGGATCTCTCAGAAATATCTCTATTTGCAATTTTATGGTTCTGAGTGACTGCTGCAAACTTTGCTCTGGTCATCTTACAGCAAGTGCAGCCAAGGTCCACGTATTTTCTCAGGTATGTTACTTAATAAGGAGGCTCACCAAATTCTGCTTGTTTGGGTAGTTCTGAGTAGTGTCGTATACCATGATTTAACCCTGAAGTGGTAAAGCCCTGGGTTCCTACAGGAAGGCTTTACTCCTAAAAAAAAAAGAAATGAGTATGTTGAGTGAGAAAAGATCTATTTTGGCTGAAAGTGATGCTGAATAATTGTTGAAGTAACCAAGAATCTAACTGGAAACTAATCAGGAATCTTGTGTTGGAAACTTTAGTACACCATAAGCAGTGGTGATAGGTGACTAATTCTTCATATTTTTGCTTTTTAAAAGTCTTTAAAAGTAATTTAAAATTATTGCTCTTAATTTCTGCCACCTGTATTCCATTAGGCCACCAATGCACACATTGCTCTGCTTATTGCTTAACTGAACTTGAATTTATAAAGAGAAAAAAAAAAAAGAAAAAAAAGAGGGAAGAAAGGAAAATTAGGGAGTTGCAAGTAGTCAATATCTTCGATGTGCCATGCCACTGTTTTTCCTGGAATTTCTCTATGTTGTCACTGAACAGAGGAAACTCGTGCCAGTTTATTTAGGAATAAACAAATAAGTAAACTCATGTTCTCCTTGTCTTTTAAGGTTAAGGTGTGCCTCACAGGATACTTTCACTCACAAAATTGTATGCTTGCAGATGACCTTGTAAATGTTTATGCATTTCCCTCCATTTTTTCATTTTAGAGTTGTCCTGATTAAGTTCACTAGAATCACTATATATTAATGTGACAGCTCAAATTACGGGTAGCTTGTAGAATAAAAAAGTAGGTAAATTGGATAAATGGTTATACTGGGATAGCTAAATTAATTAATTTTCTAGGAAAAAACAGAGTCTCTCTAATACTTAAATATCTAGAAGGTGATTATTTGTAAATAAATTATGCATAGAGAATACTTTTAATAAATGTAGTTGGTCAGATTTATTATTCTCTCTGCCAGCAAGCATTTTGCAATAATTTCAGCAGAATGTTCCAATCTGACATCCAACCTAAATCTTCACCACTTTGCTCATCCTACCCCTTCATTTTCTGAATTCTCATATTTCTGAGTTGTCATCTAATAGCAATGGCTGCTATAGAACCTTTTGCATTTGCAGAATTATTAAACATGTAAAGAGAACCTTACAGAATGCCTCAGTCTTGTTTTAGGATGGCTACCTTGAAGGTGAAAGAGAAGGTCAATTTTATCAGCTTCTCAGTTCTTCTCACTTTAGATCTTTAAAGGTTACAGGATTAGACTACTTGTATTTATAATTTTGTGATGTGGACTTCTGTCCACCATGACTGAAACTCCTGCAGCAGCCTCTACTGTCAGTGCATAATGATTTTCATTGATAACAGATATGGATGGATTTATTTTAATGTTCTAGCTTACTTGTCCTATTCCTGTTGAAGTGTTCATAATGTGAGATTTGTTTAGAGTGTCAGACAGTCCTAACAAAATCTGAATTTACGGCTAATCTGGCAGGATAGAAACTAACTACATTGAGGTCTGATGTAGAAAAAAATGTCAAAGTGCCATATGAGGAAGGATCAACCCCTAACTGTGACAATTAAAATGTTAGGTACCTAAATAAATGATGTTTCTCTTAGTACAGTTGTTTCTGCTTAATGATATATCTTTATTATGAATGGTGACATTAATGTCAATAAAGATGGCTCTGTTTGCTAAGCTAGCATACAATTCTCACAAAGATTGAGTAATTTCTACACTTGGAATATTCTGAAACACAGACTGTGTTCCTGTCATGGCAAATTAGGTCAATATGGAGAAACACGGAGTCATGGGATGATGAAACTATAAAGATTACATTATGAACTGATGTCTTTTTCATTTTATTTTTCTTCTGTGACATTTGACAAATTGAATGTTAAATGTTGAGAGACACAGAAATGCTTTGTTTGATTACTAACAAACAGGGAGAAAGACTTCCCTCAGCTGTTTTTTAACACAGTGATATAAAGCTGAGCTTAATGATAGATTTTGGAGATGCTGTTTGAGGTCCCCTATCCCCCAGGTGTGTTAGAGGCTGGTGCTCCATAGTACAGTCCACATGATTTATTAAGCTTTTTGTGTACTTTTATGGAGTTGCTTCAGGAATCTTCAGTTTTGTCTTTGCCATATACCATGAGGAATTTTAAAATCTCGAGACTTTGTGAAAAGGAATGCAGCCATTCTGCAATCCACATACCTCAGAAGGTACCTCTCTCTCATCAGCACATATCAATGTCTTGAGCAAACAACTGTTTTTTCATGTTGAAAAAGGTTAGAGATTTGGTAAAGTTATGCAGAGTTGAACAGTGACTGGATCCCCTTCCCTGCTTGCAAGGGTGGAAGTCACACTCCAGACACAATGAGACCAAGGAAAGTTAACCTTTCGTATTTTAACTTTTTTTCCCTTAGGTGCAAAACAGAAAGGGCAAGATAAGTTTCTGCATCCAACAGCAAATATCTATAAGGTGACCATGAAGTTTGTGTATAAATTTCTAGGGCTCCAGCCAGGGGTCTGACAGAGCAGCCTGCAAACTGATGATTCAAGAGCACATGTATTATATTTTAGACCAGCATTATATAAGGTATGTACTATTCTGTTCATGTCAGCAGGTCATAAACTACAGCCATGTGTGTTGTAGTGCACTCTGAATGCTTCTTTGTTAAACACTCAGTACAATGAAGTCATTGAAAGGATTATCACAAGATGTAAATCATGAAGTCAGGATACATCTTGCTTTCCTGCTAATACCAACAATATTTATAATTAGTGAATTATTGACCATGTAACATCTCATTTATTAATAAATAAAAATAGATATACATAATTCTGTTCCTGAGACAAACATGTTTCGGGATTTGCTCACTTGGAAAGAAATTATGGAATGTGAAATAGCAAATAGGTCTCCTAACTTCTGCCCTGGCTGCTCCTAACTAGATCACATTTTTGAATTATAATTTAACTGTATGACTAATATTATATCTGCAATACTAAATGAGACACCTGGGGCATGGGACAAGGGACTTGAAACTCTGTCTCTGTCTCAGGACTGTAATTGTTTGTTTACCTCTGTGTGATTCAAACCTGAAAGTATCTTCTTATAACCCAGTGTTTATGTTATAAATTTGGGTATGATCACTGTTTTTTCTTGAAGAGGTTACTCTTTTTGTGAGTGGCAACTGCTGTGAAAGGAGTAAACATAATTTTGATTCCTGTGATGATCAAGACTTTAGGGATGTTTGATTTTTTAAGACAAAAAGTAATTTCCTGTGTAATACATAAATAAATTGACATATATTTTGAAAATTCTTTTCTAAAGAATAATCTGGTATTAAATTTGACAGTAAATGGAGGAGTTAGAATAGAACTGTGGCATTTATTGGTGAGGTGTTTTACTTAAGAGCATGAAAATACTTGTTCTCTTGGTGACTTATTATGTGAAGTGCATAAGTTGTGTCTCGCTGTCCAACAGTCCAGCTGAATGTGGTAGACCATTACTCTTGTATTCCTATCCTTACCCCTTCCTGACCACACTTCCTCTCATCTCATCAGAACAGGAGGTCTGAGATGTTGTGGTACTGCTGCTGTATGCTTTTGAACACATACATTTCAAAAGTAAGGCCTCAGGCAACCAGGGCAAAAAACATCTTGCTTGTACCTGACGCAGGAGTTTGAGAAATGGGAAGCATGGAAACAGCAGAGTTGCAACGCACCGATACACCCTGGGGACTGCCCACCTGGAAAGCTGCTTTGCAGAACAGTACCTGGGGGTCCTGATGTACACTAAGCTCAACGTGAAGCAGCCATGTGCCCTTGCCACAAGGAAGGCCAGTGGCATTCTAGATTGATTCATGTGGCTGCTGCAAGGGAGGTGATCCTTTCCCAGTGCTCAGCACTAGTGAGGCCACTCCTGAAGTACTGTCTTGAATTCTGAGCTTCTCAGTCCTGGAGAGTACCAGAGAGAACTGGACAGTTCTCCAGATACGCTGGGGAGAGTTCAGAAAAGGGCCATGAAGATGATGAAGGGGTTGAAGCGTCTCTCCTATGAGGAAAGGCTGAGAGAGCCGGGACTATTTGGCCTGGAGAAGAGAAGGCTCAGGGGGAAACTTGTCAATGTGTATAAATATCCCCAGGGAGTGTGAAAAAAACATGAAGCCAGGCTCTTTTTCAGTGGTACCCAGTGACAGGATCAGAGGCAATAGGCACAAGCTGAAACACAGAACATTTCCTCTGAACATCTGGAAACACTCTTTCACTGTGAGGGTAACTGACCACTGGCACAGGTTGCCCAGAGAGGCTACGGAATCTCCCTCCCAAATGGTATTTAAAAGCTATTTGGACATGGGCAAATAGTAAGGTTGGTCCTGGGCAATCAGTCCTAGGTGGTCCTGTGTATGCAGTGGAAGTTGAACCAGGTAACTTCCAGAGCTCCCTTCCAACCTCAATCATTTAGTGATACTGTGAAAGGCTGAGAGGCATGTGGAATGTAGTATTTAAATCTTTATTTGGGAATGCAAGGTTAGAGAATGGTGATGCCAGGAACATCATGCTGGTGATCTGGCTTAGGAAATGAATTTGAAGATTGAATGCTATATGCAACTTTGTAGTGCAGTTCAGAAAAGAGTTTGATTACGTCTGCTGTACTTAAACAGATCTTTCAGGTGGTGGGGATATATAATTATTTCAGACGTAGGAAGCAGCAGATTTCTAATTTCACACATGTTGGAAAGGAAGCTTAACTTAGGTTCCCCTGTGCAAAAGAGCCATCACCCTTACTGCCTTCTCTTGAATTGTTTCTTCTGCCTCATCCCCTTACACAGAAGGAAATAAGTATATTTACTGCTTGGACGCATGATCTGGAAGCACAGAAGGTATCTTCAATGTCTTTTATTTGCAGAGTAAGCTGCTAAACCATGGCCAGAAATGTTATTTAACATACATTTCCTCCTTAGCAATAGCTAAAGCTTTATCATGGGTAGAATTAAGATGCTTCCTACAGAACCTGCTGGCTGCTGAGAGGCAGCTATGTGCTCCCACTGATTTATGCTGTTATTCTCACTGAGTCTTGGCCATCTAATCTGGGACCTTGATAGCAGAAAGGAAGTCAAGCAGCTTAAAAGTTTAGGCATTACAAATCCCAGCACAGCAGCACCCAATTCATTTCATATATCTTGCCCTTAGTGTCTAACACATACATTTTATCAGCAGCTTGTAGGGCATGCAGTCAGACAATTTCCATTATGGTCAGTGAAATAGCATGGTTAAAATCCTGTGCAATGCTTTATAAATTTAAATTTAAGCATAAATGTTCTGTAACAAGATTATTGTATCTGATCTGATGGTTGGAGAAAGCTCACTCATTTTGTATTGTCAGCACTTGGAGCAGTCATTGATGTATTAAGCTCTTACACAAGTCATGGCATCTTACTTGAACCAACGTGCAGCCGCAAGGGATTTCAGTTTAAAGAGTAGATGCAAGATACACATTTATAACAGTGAGGGCAATCAGCTTTGCAATGGATTAGGGAAGAATATGGTAAATTCCTCATCACTTGGAGTCCTTTTATCAATGTCAGATGTCTTTCTAAAAGAAACAATCTATTTCAATAACATTTTATTAGGTTATATGCACAAATAAGGAGAAGAAACCTACAGTTTTCATGCAGAAAATTGGTTTAGATTAGCACAGTTTCCACTTCTGTTTTAAGCAATTTATGGTAAGGTTATGAGAAAAAAAAATAATTGAGACAAACTACCAGATTGTTTCCCTCAAAACCACTAAAACAGGAAGTGAGCTGTGACAGTATTGTCCTGAAATTGCTGCCTTAACAATCAAAGAATCATAGAGTTGTTTAGACTGGAAAAGACCTCTAAGATCATTGAGACCAACTGTTAACCCACTAGTGCCAAGTACATCACTAAACCGTGTCCCTAAGTGTCACATCTACATGCCTTTTAAATATCTCCAGGGATGGAGGCTCCACCACTGCCCTGGGTCACCTATTTCAATGTTGAGCAAACCTCATAATCAAGAAATTTTCCCTGATATCCAATCTAAACCTTCTCTGGGGCAAGTTTAGGACACTTCCTCCCATTCTGTCACTACTTGGGAGAAGACACCTACTTCCACCTGGCTACAGCCTTGTTTCAAGTGATTGAAGAGAACAACAAGGTTCTCTCCCCTTCCTTTCCTTCAGACTAAGCAATCCCAGCTCCCTCAATTGCTCCTCACAGGACTTGTGCTCCAGACCCTTCCTGAGCTCTATTGCTCTTCTCTGGACTCACTCCAGCACTTCAACATTTTTCTTGTAGTGAGAGGCCCAAAACTGAACACTGGATTTGTGGAGTGGCCTCACCAATGCTGAGTATAAGGAAAAAAAATCACTGTCCTGGTCCTACTGGCCACATTCTTGCTGATCCAGACCAGGATGCCATTGGCATTCTTGGCCACCTGGACACATGGCTGGCTCATGTTCAACAGCTGTTGATCAACACCCCCAAGTCCTTTTCCACTGGGCAGCTTTCCAGCCACTCTGACCCCAGCCTGTAGAGTTGCATGGGGTTGTTGTGACCCAAGTGCAGGACTCAGCATTTTGCCTGGTGGAACCTCATACAGTTGGCCTCAGCCCATCGATCCAGCCTGTCCAGATCCCTCTGCAGAGCCTTCCTACCCTCCAGTAGATCAACACTCCTGCCCATCTTGGTGTCATCTGCAAACTTACTGAGGGTGCACTCAATCCCCGTTTGGATCATGGATAAAGGTGTTAAACGTGACTGGCCTTAATATTGAACCATGGGGAATACCATGTGTGACTGGCTGCCAGGTGAGTTTAGTTCTGTTCAGGCTGTGCTCAACCATCCAGCCAGTTTTTTTGCCCAGTGAACAATACATTCATCCAAGCCATGGGAAGTCAGTTTCTCCAGGAGAGTGCTGGTACCTTCCAGAGGAAATCCACTCTAAATCTAACCCAAATTCTGAAACTCCTGCCTCCATGGGCGTACTGAAAACTCTTTTTCTGTTTGTTTAGATATTTTAAAACATTGTCATCTCTGCCTGCATATGATGGATCTAGCACTTACCTACACACGGGATAGTATTTTCTGAAGCAAATCCCTTTTGTCAAAATGAGTTTTGCAAGTATAAACTCCATTACTTACATGTGTGAATGCTTATGACTACATATTTGAAAGCCCCTTTAAAAATTTAGTCTGTTAAATAAACACACAAATTAGCAAGACTAGCATGGTTCTCCAGATGAACTCTTTCCTTTAAAATAAATGTGATATTTCACCAGAAGTAACGGAACTGCTTATAGAAGTGGGTTGATAAACAATATTGAGTTTGTGTAGATTTGTAGCAATTGATGTTTTAACAAAATTGGAGATGCATTTTAAGAGGCATTTTAGCTTGACTTGCCTAAAATAATAAATTTTGGTAACCCAGCTTAGATGTGACAAAGGTGTGAATCAACTTCTCCACCTTCTTCAAGCAGAGATCTCAGGCATGTATTGTACCTGTGATAGTGAAAAGGGATTTGGATATTACACAAAGATGGCTGTCAAAAGGTAGCTCTTAATTCAGTATCACATCAAGGTTTTTCATGCTGACAGAGAGAATATGAGATTTTTGGTCTCAGAAAAATATCATAGAGAAATAACTCTGCTATTTGTGTTCCTTGTGACAATTAGCAAAATGCTGACTTCCTTTATATTGTGATCTGTTAAAAAAAATACTGGAAATACCTGAGCCTATTCTTAAGCAAACTATTCAGATGTATACTAATTCAGATGTAGAACATATGCCTACAACCTAATTTTTAAGAAAATTTTCCATTCACAAAAGACAGAAGAATTTGTCTGTTAAGAACTTAACTGCCAAATTCAGGTTTCAAATTCAGGAGTGCATTGTGCTTGTAATGCTGCACTGTGTTCCACAAGAATACACAACTTTCCTTTTGTTTTTTTGTTTTGCTCATTTTAGATGGGATTCATGACTTCTGTTAAACAAACTGAAAATGAACAGGAATAGTGAGCCTGGCTACTGCTGGTTTCTACAACCTAGCTTTTTATTTTGGCAAGCATAAATCTTGGATAACCTTTAGCTATTAGAAAAGGTGTAGTAAAGACCTTAATGCACCACAGCTGTGGAAGGTTGAGAAAGTACTCTGCCAGTTGTTAGATCTCGCATTTGCTGTTATCAGGACAAGATGCACATTAAAAACTACCTGAAAGTTGCAACTGCTTTCAGTAAAATTTATTCTTCTCCCATTCTCCACTTAACTTGTGCTGATTCTCTAAGTCTTTTAGGTTGCACCCTAATTCACCTACATCCCTTTCTGTGGCTTAGCAGTCATTTCTCTATTGTCTCTCCTTCTCATCGCAATATTTAAGTCATATATACATGATATCTGGGATGTTGTAGACCTCCAGAAGATGTCCTGATGACAGCTTTGGTGAAAAATATTTCATTAGGGAAAATGTTTGGGTGTTTGGGAAGTTTGTTTCTTTAAGACAGAGACTACTGAGTGGCTATCATAATTGTTTGCCAATATATAAAAATACTGTAAAGGATTCTCCAGGTAAACTTTGGTGTAAGGAAAAGTTTTCCAGCTCTTGAAGCTAGTGAAACTCTTTGAAACAGAGTAGACACTGGTGGTCTAGAATCCCTTTACCTGGATATTTTTAAGACTAAATTAAATTGGCTTTTGGCAAGTATGGTCTTGACCAAGACTCAGAGGAAAAAAAAGGTCTAGATTAAATCCTAACTCGTTCCTGTTCTGTATTTAATGACACTTTCCAATCAGGATAAGTTTATTTTGTTAGCATGATTTGGTTAGAAAGCATATGCTTTGTGACATTTGGTAATTGTAAATAACATTGTTTGGTGAATTGTTGCCAAATACTTTGCAGAAGAGGTTTATCTGATGGATGCCATCTTTATTCCTTTACTGTTTGGGGCATAGAGGAGTTTGACAATAATGGATAAGATACATATTTGATAATGGCTGTGTATTTTCACCTAGGTTATCAAATATAGAGATCAGGCCACTCAGCGAGACACAGTGCTCCTTTCTGATTTTCAATATGACTGGGTTCTTTTTCACATCTTTGGGGGTCAGGGAAAAGCATGAATACTCTCAGGTTTTATAACACAGAATCAAAGAATGGCTGAGGTTGGAAGACATCTCTGAAGATCATTTAGTCCAGCCTACCCAAGCAGGGTCAGCTAGAGCAGGTGTCCAGGATTGTGTACAGACAGATTTTCATTTTTTTCCAAGGATGGAGACTCCATAGCCTCTCTGGGCAACCTCTTACAGTGTTTGACCACCATTTTAGTAAAATAAATTTTTACTTGTTCATTCCCATCACCTCCTGCACTTCAGTAAGTTCATGCTCCAGACTTATACTGGACAGCCCAGTACCAGTTCCATCACTCCAGATGTTTCTCAGTGTGAGACTTTGCATTTCCTTTTGTTGAATTTCTTGAGAATCTTTTTAGCAAAGTTTATTATACTTTTCTAATGATTATGCTTAAGCACCTAACCCAACTGTTGATATGTCACATATTACTTGTATGCTGCTGAGTGTTGTATCAGTCAGCACATAGTAAATATCACTTCATGTATTTTCTCTACATATTTATGTAATTAGAAATGAATCAGTAAAGTTTGGTTATTTCTCACTTAAATTAATTCATTCTTTTTTTCTATACAGTCCACTTTTCAAGTCTACCTAAGGAAGGATTAGAGAAAAGGAAGGTCTCCAAAGCAGTTTTCATTCCATCCATAGAAATACATCTAAAAGACATATGTTGACTCACTATCTGGAAATGCTATTGTTCTCAACTGACTACAGATGGAATTTGCATGAGCAGTATTTGTTGACTACAGAGAAATGAGAAGTGGTCACTCTAAATGAGGGGATCTGGGGATGTTGCCATTCTTATCTAACATGGATAAAATACATATGGATTTACCCATTCGATGACAGTCCCGTACATAAGTTTAAATATTTCCCAGCCCTCACACCATAAAGTGTTTTAAAATTAATAATGAAATAAAATGTTATAAAAATTTATTTTACCAGTATTGACAAAATGTTCCTATATTTTAAGTGCAGCAGTGCTTTTCACTAAGTTTTAAAGGTTTTAAAGCAAAATTTCCTGATTTTGTCTGGCCTTAAACACTAAAACATGCTTTCTTCAAGTTATCATCTAAATTATTGTCCATACTAGTTTCCAAAGATTGATCCATTTCTGCCCTACAAGAAGGTAATAAAGAATCAAGTTACATCTGGTTTGATTTCCCTGTAACGAAACAGCCAATTGCCCCATGTCAGAAAAGATCTACTGTAGGTATTCTTCTGGGATTTACCTGGCTTTTGCCAGTCAATAAAGAAATAAGATCTAACATTTCATTTATAAAACATGAATTCCTCTGGGTTAGAAGCATCAAGAATGATAATAAGTTTTTATTCTTACATACAGAATATTTTAGCAAGATTTTTTGCTATCTACCATTCAGAAAACAAGAATTACCATCTTCTATGATTTTAGGACTGGTATACTGACTTTACAATGCAACAAGATAGGTTTCTGCAGTGCTTAAAAATGCTGAACTGAATTAATGAGTGAAGAGTTAAATAAAATTACTGTAACAAGCCTCACAAGTAAGATGAAGGATGCTCCATTTTGCAGTAGAGGGTTTTCAATGTACAAATTACCATATTGTAGAAAATTCCTCAAGGTAAAATTTTTATTCTTAATTTATTTATCTTCCATGAGTACTTCAACATTTGATTTGACTCAGCTTTTCCCTTGTCTTTGTTGCCTCAGTTTTATCTGTTTTTTTTTAAATTTGACTGCACCATTCCTCATCCATATGATGCTTCTGAGCAGAGATAGTTCCATTCAGCATTTGGATGTAGAAAATAGGAAGAAATTACTTGCTCAGCTTGGAAGATATTAGAGCCACTTTCCCAGAAATCATACTTTTGTCTGCAGACAAGTTTTTTACCCAAAATTCATATCAGAAACGTTTAAAAGGTGTTAGTTTTAGAAGCAGGCTATACTTTAAAGTGAGCTGTTAAAGGATTCAGTTTATCCATTCCCTCTACACCAGCTGCTCAATGTATTGTTTTGCTGGGCCCTTTTATTCCCTGGTTCCCTCCAAACTTTTAAGTCTCTCTTATCTTAGTACCCCAAGTGACCCCCTGCCAAAAAGATAACTCTCAGATATCCCTGTCTTCTTCCACTTCAATGCCTGTTATCTTTACTCTTGCAATACTCCAGAGACACTATTCCCCTCCTTTCTCCAGTTCCCTCTCTAGCCTGCAAACTGGGCTGGGAGGAACATTGGCTCTTCTGCCAGATGAACCGAGTTACGTAAATGCTGATTGATTGGGAGACCCATCTGGCCTGTTCCCCTGCCTCTCTCTTGGTTCCCAATTGCCAGGTGGACCAAAAAACTGCTCTGCCCCTTGACGGGCCAGGAAAAAAAGTTAGTTTGGTGTGACAGTCAGAATCTGTTTGCAGAAATGTGCTGCTGTGCAGGTCAAAGCCCTGAGCCCCCAGTCATCCTGGCATGGGTTTTTTTTCTGATAGAGCAATTAATCCCCTTTCTGTGTTCCTGGGCTCCAAGAAGCAGAAAGGTGCTGGCATGTTTTGGTCAGAAGACAGCCTAGGGTACTTGCTTCTGAACTTCCTTGGTTTAATATAGTCTGTATCACTCACTGGCTGTATATTAAAGCCTTGGCTCTAGCTGAGAGGAATTCAGGTAGGTTAATTAATTAAACATTTTCCTACTGGGGGTTACAAGACCTTTCAGGTCCACAGGGAACATACAAATGATGCCATCCTTTGGGATAATACATCATGTTTCTTTGTCTCTGTGACTGCCTTTGTACATAGCCCCAGAGTGGATTTTTAATATTTCTGGAACTTGTTGCTGATCAAACAATGTTCATGGAGCACTTTGACAATTTTTAACTTAGTCTTTGAAAAACAACTTGTAGTTTTTACATAGCTTCATCTCTGACCTACCTTCCGTATCTTTACCCAAGGCATTAAAAGGCATCACCATCCAAGTAACGTCATTTGAGAATAAATCCCCTAGTAGTTAGGAAGAAAATCCCTTCTTAGTGCTCTTCTGTATGCAGTATTCTTTCTTTGATAACTCCTTTTTTTTTTTTAATAAGAAACAGATGATGTCTAAACAGACAAAGCAAATATATCTACGTTTAAATGGCATTCAAGATTGTGGCACCCTCATTAGCTGTTTTCAAGAAGTTTTGAAGTGGCAAGTTTAAAAAATTACCAAGAACAATTCTCCAGAAATTCTTATGTCAGTGACGAGCTCTGAACTAGTACACTGGCATTGCAAATCTCCTCACTTCATGTGTTTCTTCTTGCTCAATGTGACATCACACTCACAGAGAAATAAACTCTTCTTCTTCTTTCAAATTTTGACACAATCACAGTGCTGGGGTTGGAAGGTGAAGCTTTTGAGGAGTGCCATAATTTACCATTGTGCTACTTCTGCGCTCTAAATTAAGGGTTGCAGTGACAGTAACTATTGAGAAAATTAGGATGCTAGCATGTGAAGCCTTTTTTCTACTCTGGCGGAGTATTAAAATTTCTCACTACGAGTATTCAGCGTTAATAGATAAGTTCCTACCATCAAAGTGGAGGCAGAATATGAAGGAGCTTCTTAGAACGTGAGTTAATCTTTATACAGCAATGAACAGAGATACTGCTACATTATGAGTCTGGGCAGAAATTCTCAAGTCTCTTTTCTTTCAGGTTCATAGTTATATGGTACAGATTCACCAATTATGTGTATTATATATTATAGTTTTCTTGAGTCACATATTATCAGGGTAATGAGGGGGGTTTTGCTTTCATTTTGTCCAAATTCAGCATTTTTTCTCCCAAAGGAACTTGCTTCTTTATGTATCATATGAGAGAAAAAATTCTGTGAAGCTCTGAGTTGTTGTAATTTCATTTGTATGTCTGTCATATGTCATATGTTAGTTGGTCATTTTTGTAATGCTGCTTTTTCAGTGGGATGCCTTCATCTCCCTGAGCAGGCCCAAGCATTGATTTTGCCAGCAAGGCAAAATGAGTGAATGTAAGACAGATATTTCGTAAGTGTAAAGTAATATTTAATTTCAGCTATTTTTTTTTCAATGAATCATTATAGTTCTGTTACTGAAATATATTACATTTGCATAAAAATCCACTTTTAAATGAGACAATCAGTATTAGCAATCATATCTCTTCTGTATAATAGTTTATTTACATGGTGCAGACAACTCAGACAAAACCAGTTGTGAATAAATATTATTTTGTTACGCTGCTAAATGTATCATTTTGCATTTCAAATTATTTAGGCTGCCTTTGAGCTTAGTATCCTTGAATTAAAGCAGCCGAGTTGTTTCCTTGTCTTTGAATTACTTAACTGCAACAGAATTCCTAGACTGGCTGAATCTTTGTGTGTGTAGCTCCTCCTAGACATGTAGGGTTCCAAACTCTGTAGATAAATATGTGACTTTTTTTTTATGTGTGTTCATACATTTTCTGCTTTTAAAAAGATGGACATTATTTTTAGCACCACCAGGAGGGGAAGGTGGTCTCTGTCATAAGTAGATGTTTTCAAACATATTTTGAACTCATGATATCCATAGCCATGCTCCCAATATTTTTTAAATCTTTCATTTCTGACCTTCTGTAGCTCAGAAGTAGACTGTGAACCTATGTAGATAGTCAAACACATAAGATCTAGCCTTTGAAGTCTGAACAGCTTTGTCTTGGCTTCTATTCTTTTCACTCACTAAGATAAACACCTACTTCCAGAGATCCCAGTTTTAGCTGTAAGAAAGGAAGGATGGAAACCACTCCAGTAAGAAACTGAAATGAGATCTTACAGTGACTAGCTGTGATGGCTTCAACAATAATTCTCATAGGAAGTGTGCAAATGGAGTTTTTCAATTCATTCTTTCCTGTGGCTCACAACTGTGAATAACATCTTAGTTTTAAGGATTTCATGAAAAATCAAGCAGGATTTCCTTTCACTGCAAGTAAAAGCTGCTTTTTATTCACCATGTCCCATTTTTGGGCACTTTCTTTTCTGAAAGATCAATAGTAATATGTGGCCGCTCCTCATTGTTGTTTATACACTGGTTTGACTTGTTTTTTCATTACTAGAATCACTACTAATGTGATTTTACTAGTTTCAGAAATGTTTACATATTCCCAAAGCTATCAATAGTGAGAGGAATATAAATTCTGCAACTGGAGTTTATTTTTGCTTTATCTGTTGTATCTTTTCCTTCTGGTTCCTGTTTTGCATCCTTATTAAAGCTGAACATGTCACATTACTTAACCATACACAAGATATTTATCAGAACAGTAAAGTGTTCTACAGACATCATAGTTTGCACCGTAGTTTGTACTGCAGCCTCAGTTTGTACTTCTGCTGTAACAATTACTTATTTTATGTTTTGCCATAACAGTGTTATACTGCTCCTATACACACCATAATTGTAAAACATACTGTGCTTCTGCATTCATTTAAAGAGCAACTACTTGATAACTACAGAGTAATTAAGCAATAAGACATGACAGGCAGTGCATTTCTGGGGAGTTATTGCACTTCTCAGATGTCTTGAAAGATATGAGGCTAAAGGTTGAGTGACTTCAGCCACCTGAGAAGTGGAATAATCCCCCAGAAATGCATTGCTTACCACAGTTTATTGCTATTATGAAATGGAAATTATGAAACCAAAATAGGATGAAAAGATTAGATCTGTGCATTTGTGGAGGATTACTTATACAGGTATGACATCATTGTCAGCTCTATATGTGTCCTGAGAATTCTTAAAGATGTTTTAGAATTAGCACGTGAGAAACACAACTCATCCAAAACTGCTGTTTCAGCACTCCTCATTACCAACTTTACTTAGACCAGCCCCCCAACATTTCCCTACAAAATCATATTTGTATTCTCGGTACAGACTTTGATACTAATCACACATCCTCAGGGGGTGTGGTTATTCCGAAATAATCGTACCCCCTGGAGGATTAGAGGCATTTGGTTGCTTCCTTGCCTTGTAACACCCCAAGGTCATTATCTCATGATAATCACATCTCCTGGAGTTGTCTTATTGCTTAAGTGTAACACTAAATTTTAATTACAATGAAATAGAGCTCTTCTGGTAGTTTATACAATATCCTGTGTGCTCAAAGCCAGATGGAAATAATGCCTATCTTTTACTGTAATAGCATGTGGTGGGCTTGTGCTCCAGCACAATAAATGGTTATGTTTTTGTTGGATTTTTGATGAGAAAATAATTTTGAACTAAATTTGCAGCACACTACTATAAAATTTAATTTGAAGTCTTATTATTCTGATTTTTTCTAAATACATTTTAAACTAAAAAAAAAATATTGTGAAGAACTACTGATAACATTCTAAGTTACTACTAACACTGATTACTGAGTTTCACACGAGTTTTCTGAAGGTAGGAAGAATAACGTTTGGTTCTTTAGACATTTCAATCAGTCCCCAGTAAAAAATGACTTTTGCATTGAAATTTGAGATACTAAATTTCAAATGTGATTCAGGATTTCTAATTCTTTCAAACCACATGCACAAAAAGAATAAAATTCATAAAACATTCACAATAAGGAGCGCATTTCTCATATCTTAGCTCTTCAGCTCTGAAGCTGGAAATAGCATTACATTATTAGAGGTTTTCTGAGAAAGGTGAAACAATTCAAATTTCTAAGTGCATGATGTTCTTCTCTTCTCAGTCAGAGTTAACTATTATGATGGTTTTGCTTAAGAATTTGTATGTGCACAAACTTATCAAGCATTTTCAATTGTTTACATATCAAGATCTTAAAATATTTTTAAACCACTCTCTGCTTTGAATAGAGAAGTCATGGTATTTTGTACTTACCGGTTCCCTGGTAAGGATACTTGAGGGTATAGAAAATACGATTTTTCAAATCAAATAGATCCAAACATATAAGATACAGTTAAGTCCAATAATTTAAACAACAGAACGAGAAAACAAGCAAAGTAAAAAACATGAGATATGTTGGACTACATGGTACTATCTGAATGCATTATGTTCATAGCTGGTTCTACACTGATTTGATCCCACTTAGAACTGTATTTGTATCTTGAGGCATTTAGAGATTGATGTTTGCTGTTAATTCTTAGTAACTCTTTTAATATAACACAGCATTTTTTCCGGAGCACTTTAAAAACATTGCTTTAATTCTCTTACTTTTTCAGATATCTACAATGAAGATAATAATATGAAATTCCTTGTGAAAATGATCAAAATATATGATCTTAGCTTTGTCAGATTTTAGTTTGTTGTGTTTTACCTTTCTGTTCAACAATTCAGTCAATTAAATGTTAATATTGTATTTACCTCTTGAAGGGGCATGTCCTGACATTTTTATTGTTGTTAGCATAAATTTTATTTCATTATTAATTCAGCATGAAAATAAAAATATGTTGCTGTAGTATGACCACAAATTAAGTGTGCTGTTATATGTTTGTAGGAGAGAGTTTCAGATAGATCACTGGGCCTCAACAAGTCTCCCTATTACCAAAGCATTTTTTCCCACCCACTATGCCTTCTTGGAAACCAGAGACCCTTTTCCAGGTGACTTATTAGGAATGGACGTCATGAAGATATTAAGCTTCTACATGCTACATGAAAAGAGTGTACCTTAAACAAGGGAGTTCTTAGTGTTCCTCACAGGATATGAGGAAAACTTTCCTAATGAGGAAAAAAATGTATCAAAACATCCTTTAGTACACGTCATAGGACTGCTATGTGACAAATGATAGAAATTAAATTTCATTAGATCTAATTCTAATTTGTTTATTTTTTAGATTTTTTAAAAAATGTTTTCCTTGAAGAGAGAGAAATTCTTTCCTTAGATGCCCTTTGAAATCAGTTAATCACTTGAGGAAGAGTTAGTTCTAACCTGCAATATCAGAGATCTGTTGTTTTCACTAGGATTATGGTGGTGTTGCAAATAGTAAAATTTGACCAATCCTTCTGATACAAAACTAAATTGATTCTGTAGCACAGGACAGCAAAATGTAATCAGGTTTCTGCTGTGCTAAGTTTGCTGTCACTGAGAAGCATTCATTATTTTTTAGTAGTATTGGTGCTGAATTGCCTAACAGAGACCGAAATGTTTTATATTTGTCACTTTGCTGAGGAATAATAATAATAGTAATAATAATAATAATATACTGTTAGAAAACCAAATTATTAACTGTTGCACGAAGTAACTATATTGTGAATGTTTCACCCTTACCAAAGCCTCTTATCTTGTTCTGCTTTTACACATAGGTCATATTATGCACTGCTTTGTGCTAGTTTGACAAGAACTAATGTGGATACTTAAATATTTTAAAGGCTGCACATTTCAGAATGATAAAATACTCAACTGATCTTCCTTTCCTGTTGAATTTGTGGCTAATGATAAAATAATTCATTTTTTTTTTTTAATCTATAAGAGATTTTTAACAACAAATACTAAAAGTTCTTTTGAGGAAAAAATCTTCATATAGGGCCATGCAATGACACTTTTTAACTACAGTTGTTTTTTATTCAGCCATAAAATCTATCTTTCATATAGAAACCCACTTACATGTCTTACTTCAGTGAAGGTTATTTGTAGACTGAAGGTCTTTTCTTGTCAAGATATGATGAATACCATGTGTGAAGACAGAAGAGCATCAGGACCTGTATTAGCCGGAAAACCCACTGATCTGTGAATAACCTAAAAAAGAAAACCTGAAGATTAGCAACGTCGCTTTTAAGAATGATCCATCAAATTCAACAAGCAGATTCACAGAGATGAATCATCTAGTTCCTTTTATTCCAACAATACAGTAAAGGTTATTTCCCTTCCTTTCAAATAGAAGTTCTGAAATACAAGAAATAGAGACTTGTGAGTACTTTTTCAGTCATAAGGCAATGAATCTACATTTTTCATTCAGTGTGGTTTTTAAACATTTTTTTAATTATTTGTCAGTTGAATCAGGTGTGTCTTAGCCCATGTAGTACACAGCTAAATTGTGTGATTATGGCCCATTTTTAAATGGGGTTATATCTTCTGTAAAGATTAAGTCCGCTGTCAAAACCATATTAAAAGCACAAAATAGATTTTGTGCATTTTAGCAATTTTTGTTACTTTATCACAGCATATTGAACTATTGCTTCCTCCTAGCTTGAAAATCCAGTGAGACCACTGTGATAACCTTCTGTGATGTCTGATAAAAACCTTGGAATTTTCCTCTCCTCTCCTCTCCTCTCCTCTCCTCTCCTCTCCTCTCCTCTCCTCTCCTCTCCTCTCCTGATCCAACAATGTCCATTAGAGGAGAATCCATTCAAACCATTGGTGGATCATTAACTATCATATATTAACTATCATATATGAACAATCATAACTATCATGAACTATTTCCTTTATCATGGAAATTTACTCAGAAATTCTTACTTGTAGGTAGAACCTTCATGTCAAGATTTCTGGTTTCTAGCCATTGATTGTTTGAATACCAGACTGAAAAGTTAGTGATAAGTAACCCTTTCTTTACAAATACTTTATGTTGTGATCCTCACTAAGCACTGCCTTTGTGAAGAGGGAACTGCAAACTTTCACTACTTGATATTTTTTTGATTATTTTTGTACACCTTCTCTCTGTTTTGTCAACATCCTTTTGAACACAATATTTTTGGTTTATAAAATTGTGATGATTGATGTATGTTAAAAAGTTTGTTATCAAATCTAATTAAACACTTTATTTAGACTGATCAACACCTAAAAACTGTCACATAATCATTGTTTGGCATAGGAAATGGTTAAAAAAAAGAAACGATGCTACATGTGATTGAAACTGCTTTCTTTTCTGTTGACTTTGCATTTCCCTTTTTAACATTTGCTTAACATTTGTAAATAAGGTTACTTTACAGGACCTAAATAATTCAGAAACAACTGGGATTCTCATAAGAATTTTGCATCTTGGTCCTAGTTCTGGACGGTCAGGGCCAAGAACTACCTTTAATACTCAAATATTTTAAGAAGAGAATTTTGATGTTGTCTCTGTTGTACCAAGGATGGCAAGAAGAATGACACAGGACTCAAGTTCAGGAGAAAATGGGCTTATTTAATTAATTATAAATCCTGCTATATAACTTGGGTTGCAAGAGTGGCATGTCATTATTGGTCCCTTAATCGACCACCCCCAGGATGATTGGCTGAGACTCCACAACACTCATTTCAAAACAACCTTCCAATGTACCATAACAATACTGAAAAACAAGTTAGCAGGTGTTAGATAAAGTCTTGGTTTAGGAAAGCCTCAAACTGTTTTCAGCTAGCTTGCATGAGGAAGGAAAACTTCATAGGATGCTGGAGAAAGCTGGAAAATTCCTCTGCATCTAGCTTTTTAGTATCCACAAAATGTGAGATTATTTTTATAACTTTAGTGCACTTAGAAAGTGACTGGACTATCTCCAAGGCACAGTTCTTGCATTTTAGAAAAGAGGATAGCTGGTTTATCATTATGGACAAATGGAGAACAAATTAAATAGAGTGTTTGAAAGAAATTACAATAAAGCATAATTTTTATTTCTTTAATGGGGGAGAAGCGAACACTCTGTGGAAAGGTCATGGGAAGCAGTTACTTTTTACAAGGGTTATGAGCAGAAAGAAAAATTTTATCAGTTAACTTTCATCAGCTAATATGAAGATGTGATAAGTAAATTTAAATACGGATATTGCAGATTTCTGTACACCCAAAAGGGTCCTCTGCTTGTGCTTGCTGAAGATGCCCTCCACGACATGAGAGGAACATTTTGTCCCTGTTAGTGCTGAACAAGCATCATTGCCATAGGTGTCTGTGTGGTGGGAAGGGGAGACCAATGTGATCCATGGCTCCTCTACCAGCCTGGAGGATGCTGAGCTCAGGAATAGTCCTCTGCATTTCTGACAGGGATCCTGAATTCCTCAGTTTCTGGGTTTACTGGCAGAAGTTAAAGAGGTTGTTTTTTCTGGTAATACCCCACACTTCAGCTCACAGCCAGAGTTTGACCAGTCATGCATTAGCATGCATCTTCTCCCTAAAATAATCTTCCTAATAAAATCCCATGACAAACAACTTTTATGTACTTCCTCCTTTCCTTTCATCTATGTAACTCTAAATTTTACTAGACACAATAAACTTTTCAACTATGAACAAGGGAATTGCAACATTTTTTGGGAGCCATCAGGTGACAAAATTCTATTTCTCTTCCCTTTAAATAGGTAATAATTATTTATACTGTGATATAAACCCGTTTTTTGCAAAGTTATTTATATAGTAATTTTCATTATGCAAATGAAATAATAAAATAGCAGCAATGTAACGTAGCTAATGATTTATAGTTGCAGGAATGAGAACCTTATGGCTTGAACCATCTCAAAATATCTGGAATAACCTTGAGGGCATTTGAACACTTAAGTATCATCCATTTAGAGCTCTTAAAACTAATAAAGGATAAAAACAAGGTGAATCTAGGGTATTTATAATAAATTTACTATTTAGAGGGGCTCCGGGATGTGTATTCAGAATTTCAGGTTTTATGAGAGCCAGGTGTATCTAAATATTTGCCTTTTTGACACCTGAAATTAATAATGAAACTCAGCATGGCAGTATATCCAAAAGAACTGCAGAAGAGAGAAATTCCACTGATTACAGAAAGCTTAAACAGTGAAAAGGCCTTGAAACATATGTCCCACCAAGAGGAATAGTCATAAATCACATGCAAACACAGGACTGCAGCAAAGTGAAAGGCCTTAAGTTAGACTTTGGCAGCAAAAGTCTACCTGTATTATTGATTTGAACTCGAATTTAAACAGCCACCCCTTCAATTTAATATCCCATTCTGAGGACATTAAAGCAAACTCACTGCTAAATAAAACAGGGAGTTAAAGAGATGTGTTGCTAGATATAGCAAAACAATGAAACAATTTAATTAGGCGATAATGTTTCTGGCACTGGAGTATACACAGCAATAAACTTTTTGTGGTTGATTAAATGCTGAAGTGAAGCAGAGCATGAAATCTTTCTCAGAGTAAGGAGCTGCTTCTGGATCTTCTCATTACCCGTGGATCTCCACACTTCAGTAAGGCAGCAGGTCTCACAGTTCTCCTGTGATTCAGCTGTGGGTGTTGGGAGAGCAGACCTTAGAGGATCCAGCACTGACTTTGCTTCTATTCATTTTCTCCATCAATGCATGCTCCTGTAGGTAGCAAATCAGCTTCCTTCACTTTCACAATTAGGATACAAATGCAGAGTACCTCCCCATTGCTCTCAAAATGAGAAAAGCAATTGAATAATTTTAGGAGCGAAAATCAAATGCTGCTCCAGCTCCTTGTTCATGCTGTCTCTGAGGCATTAAAACATGTCTTGCTGTAAATTTTCTGCATTATTTTCAGGTCTACAAATGCTTATCAAGGATTTTGATGACCACTATTCTTAATGAATATAAGGCTATCTTGGATCATCTAGTATTTCTTCTGTGAAAATCCCAGGTTATTCTGATAAGGTAAGTTATACCAGACAATGTCATCACTTCAATCTGTTTTGATAAAGGAAGGTCTGGAATAACTTTTTTATTGGACAGTGCTCAATTTCTTCCCCCAACTGTTCTGTCTTTTTGCAGATGCATTCTTGCTGTTTGTGGGTACACTACAATTGAATAGAAGCATTTTCATTTGAAGCATGGTGGAAGAAATCACCTCAATTAGTTTAAGAAAAATAATTTCTTAACACTGTCAATTTTAATTTTATAAACGGAATAAAACTTTAGTTTCAGCTCCTGAAGATCATTTCAGAATTCTGACATTTTCTTTTATAGTACTTTGCAGATAACCTAACTTTCAAGGAATGTCCTTGGTTTGGCCATTACATAATTCAGTACTTTGGAATACTTCTGGGATGCTCTGAAGTTATATTTTTATATTTAAAAGTCTAATTGCTATGTTCCTAGGTGAGCTTTTTAAATGCAAATTTAGCACATCTACCACCTCCATTCCTCTTCTGCTCCCATGATCATCAAATCAAGCACCCCTCTGTCAGTCTAGGCTTCCTTCAGATTTGCAACCTGAACTGAAATCTTAATGGGTCTTCCAATAATTAAACCTTTGACAAAAGCTGGTATTTCTTCACCACAGAATGGTGTGTTCAACAAAATGGCTTCCCTGGGGCCCAATCTCCATCTTTAAACAAAAACAGTTCTGGTCCTCTGGAGACATTATATTTATTGAATGTAACTGTCATAATAGCTTGACAGGTGTTGAGCCTTGTCTGAATTTTGTGATCTGAAGCTGTAGTATCCTACTGCCTGCCCCACAATTAATCTTATTGTCTTTGTAGGGTCCCAGGGTCTATCTACCCAGATAACAAGGGGCAAAGTGACCTGTCAGTTAAGCTTAGAAAAGTGTTAAATCCTGAAAGGGCACTTAAATCCAGCACTTAAAAGGACCTCCTGTACAGAATTGCCTTTCCTACCTTTCAACACTCTCCCTAGATAAGATGATGGAGGAAGGGCAAAAGAAAATCAAAAAACAAACTTAATAACACCTTCCCTTCCAAAGACCATGATTTATAACAAGATTGTGAGAACATTCTGAAGCTATTTCATGTTGAATTACAGTATACCTTTACAAGTGGCTGCTAAACTAGGAGTTCATGACAGGACTACTTGTGTTACTCTCATACTGTTCCTTGTGCTGCCACTAAAATTTAAAATGCAGTACATACAAAATAGATCTATAAATTTATGTAGTAACTATCCCAACAAATGCAAACTCATTCTTAGTAACCATAAAATTACCTTCTGTTATCTATCACCCAGAGAATTATAGTTTCATCACTTAGAACAGCAGCAAAACTGAATAACACTGCCTGTTTACCCACTATTTCTCTGTTATATTCTGTGCAAGTGCTGCAGCTTGCAGAGAAAAAGGATAAACAACAAAAAATCAAAGCTGAATATATGGTGTGGTAAATAAGTGTTGTGTTATCAGCTCTGCACTGCATATGATTTTTTAAAAGTCAGCATTTACCTCTTTAGCTTTTAGTTGGAGCCACAAATAAATTGATATAATTTTGCTCCCTAGGTATGCCAACCAGGTTACATTTATGGAACATTACACTGTCAAATTACTTTCATTAAACATGGCAACAGAATAACATACAGAAACCGCATAGGCTTTAATAGCGTGCAAATTAATATAACTGTCTCTTTGACAGAGTGCTGGGAACAGTAAACTCTAAACTGTTAATAGAACTTTTCCTTAGTTCCTTCTCCCTGCTCTGAATTGAAGGTGGCTCCTCTACCTCTGTCACCAGAAGCAGTGGTTGGGTGCTGGCATCAGGGCATAACTCCTTGTCATCACAGGTGAATGCCAAACCCACATGAGCAGAAGAGCCACAGAAAACACCCTTTTCATACCCTGGAATTAGTATTTTTAGCCATGAGGCATGTGAAGCGTTGAGCAATGTGGAGACAGAAACACTGCTGCATGTTTTGTTTCACCCATCACAACTGTAAGCACTGAAACCTCAGAGGAATCTGTGATTAAAAATTACAGATGGAAGCTATTTGGGAACTTGGTGTATGTTTCAAATAATTGTTGCCTGATCACATATATTATGGCACATTCAGAATAAAAGGCTGAATTCATCAGTTGAGTTCTTTTTCACTCATTATTTGCTCAGCACCACTAATGCTGTATGTGAAGCTAGGATCTGAATCCCCACAAAGAGGAACTGCTTCTGAGGAGCCCTCCAATGGAACTTTTTAAATTCTGCCATCAAATAGCTTTTCATTGAGAAAAAATTTAAATGTATTATCATTTGGCTCTCACAGTATGGATCTCATGAACATACATATTACATATATTTTATTCCCCAGTGTAAAATATGGATAGCATCTGTTTTGATCTCGATCTTCTCAAAAATGTGATACAGAAACATTTCAAGCTGTATTTCACTATTTATCTAGAGCTTATTCATTCAAAGTGTGAAAAGAAACTTGTTGGCTTTTTTTCTTTTCAAAATGTGTAAATAAAGCTTGACATCCATCAGAAATCTAGGTCTTTTAACATTAACATTTGAAAATTGTGAATTGTCTGCCACAGAACTTTGATGATAATGGTCTTATAAAGGAATAAACAGGAAGGTCAGGCTGCCAGTGCCTCGTATACAAAGAAGAACTAGAACATGCTGTCTGAATAAAGCTAAAAGTAATGTTAACTGATCTGCTACAAAGCACCAGGAATAATTTAGCATTTTAACCAAGCAATTGAAAGAGCAGATGAATACTTTTGCTTCACAATAGAGGGCTTAGACATTTGGGCAGTGAACTTCCATAAACCATACGTCTTTTTGTTTTAATATTCATGTTTATTATCCAAATAGCCTTTTTTTTTTTTTTTTGATAAATTAAAAAAGCTCATTCAAAAAGCTTGAGCAAAGCTCAAAGGATGGAAAAAATTATCTCTGACATTAAGATAAAATGCACATTACCAGCCCTAATATGATTGTTTGCTCTAATGTGGAAGCCTTGAATTTGCTGCACAGCATCTGATTTGTCCTTTCAAAACTCTGCATATCTCTGCCTTATTATGGTCACTTTCTCTTCATTTTGACTGACTTGGTTAACCCAAGTCTCCCTGCCTATTTTCCTTTTTATCTTTCCATTTTTCTTGCCTTACTGTCCTTCCTCATACATCCTGTTAGAGTAGATGGGAACCTTTCTTCCTTAATTTTCAGTCATTCAGATGTCTTTAGTTTTTTAGAAATATTTAAATTAATTTTTTTTAAAGGGCAAAATGGAAGGGAGGAAAAAAACCTGAAAAGCTACCTGCTATTTTCATTGTTATTGTCAGCTGACACACCTCTGCATCCCTTTGGTTTACATGAGGCTTTAGTTTCTTTACCCAATCAGTTGCAAATAAGGAGTAACTCCATGGTGGCCAGTTTAGCATGAAAGTTGTGTGGAACAAGGACTGGACTTTTGTATGAATGGTGTGTGCAATGCCTCCAACAGAAATGGAGTATTGACATATAATTATTCTAAACTTTAATTGATATAGTGGCAATGCAGCATTTTATGCAGTGTTTTAGTAAAAATTACATCCTGAGACACCTTCAGTATTAAATACAGCTACAAAATTAAATATGCTGTAAAAACTATAAAGGAAATTAGAACTAAGATCAGGAACATTTTGTTTTCCATGTCAATTCCAGTAGTGCCTGATTATTCAGAACTAGATTGAGAGCTCCCATGAATATAAAGATTGCACTTGGGAGCATAGAATTGTCCACTTTATATAGCAACTATGGTTTCTGCTTTTAATTTTAGTTTACTTTTTTTTTTTTAATCAGACCAGCATTACTGAATATCACTGCCTGTTTATTTCCTCCTAGTAAGCCCTGGGGTTTATTTCACAAACTGAGAAGAGCATCAGATTTTCTCTCCTTTTTTGCCAGTATGCTGACACTGCTCTGTATCAGTGCAAGCAGCCAACATGCTTCCTCAGGTAGAGGTGAACCGTCCTTTTCTGAAGGGGCATTTCAGCAACCAGCAATAGTGAAATATTCTTTTCAACAGACCTGTCTGCAGCTCTATTTACAGAATATTCTCACTTTGCAGATGGATGGCAGCTTTTCAGAGCTAATCAATTTGCCAAGAGTCTTTAGCAAGGTCAGAGTTGTAATAATAACACAACTGAAACAGTTTAAATCCTTTTTCTACCCCCAAAATACTGATGTTTATGGGAAGACAAGCAAAAAAAGCATTATTGATGTCTAAAATAGATCAGATTCATACCATAGTTAACTGATTCCACTGAGATGATAGCACTGAAAGAATTTCAGTGACAACAAAACAGATAATTAGATGACCCTTTTTAGTGACAACCTGTATCCCAGAAATGTATCAAAACCCCATAATTTATTGTACCTCTAGTTATCTAGTGTTGTTGAAAATTTCCCAAGTTAGCAAGGTACATAGGAAAATGAAATACTGATTCACATGGTCCAGCGACTGTCATCATAATTATAAGAATCCAGACTGAAAGGTCAAAGTCTTTTCCAATATTTTTTCAAAAGCTGTTTTTCTATAACGAATAACATTAACTTTCTTTTTTTGACTGTGTATCTTTTCTCCCCTCTCCAAGTGTGACTGTACCCTGGAAGTAATAACAGTAACTGAACACTGGAAGGAATTAACACTTTAAATAACAGCTATGGCAATGTGTGTTGGTGTGGAGTTTAGGTGGGGTTATTTGCTCTCCCGTGTTTTAAGTTAGCACACTTCATTTTATGATGAAATCTTGAAACTAAGACTCAGTTTATTCAAAAAGAGTACTCAGATTTCACTAGGAAATTTAAGAACTAAGTCTGCTGCACTATCTTCCAACTACGTAAACAAGGAGTAATCACTCACTCTAAAGAAGTCTAAATGAAGAACTCAAGACATTTATTACATATGGGGGAGCAGAAGAGCCTTTTAGATGTCTTAGTGTCTGCATATTTAAGTGTATTTTCTTATAGGTGTCTAGCAGATCATTTGAACAATTAGTTAGGCCTCCATTTCAAGCTAATCCATATAAATATTTTTAGTATTCTTTGAGATGTTGTCCACCTTTTTTATCATGGTTTTGTGGAACATCTTTTGTAAAACTGTATTAGAGATAGGATGAACATTACTGCCCAGCATTACAGCTGTATCTGTATTAATAAAAAACCTTTGCACGGCAGAATCCATACCTACACAGACAAACTTTTTCACCTCTCAGAACAGACTGATCACCTCTAAAGAATGTGCTGAAATACTCCTTGGTTCACAATAATCTCAAAGCCATGCACAGGCACAGTATGAAGCAGCACAGTTTGCCCCATTCTGAAGCTGTGATGTGCACTTCCCCAAGAAGCAAATGAAATGCATCATCTTGTGTCTGTACTCAGGCCTGCACCCTGGCTGTTTTCAGTTTGCTGCTACACATCACCAAAAAATCCAAACATGAAAACAACTCTGTGCTTTGTTTATAGATTGCAACACATTAGATGTCATAAGAGCTGCTTTGTGCAAAATAGGACAGAGTTCATTTGTATTACACTGCATTCAAAATTAGTACAGATGTTTACATCATCGAGTACTCTGAGACCACATAGAGATCTGGAATACACCCAAAGTTAAGAAGTAATGCAGAAACTTTAACTTAGACTGTTATCAGGATGGAGCTGAAAGGTAAATTTTGTAAGTATTAAGGCATGTGAAAAGAACTTAGGATACATAGGTGCACATTCTCTTCTATCTCTTGACTCATCTCTCTCAATATACCTTAGCCTGATTTTCTGTCTAATCCACCAGTCATGTTTTGACTCCTTAGAGCTTTTTGAGGGAATGACTGATATTTTTCTACTTCTACATTGCAGCTATACCAGTTGGGCCCATCTTGGCTTTGACCTTTATAAATTAAAATAAGATTTAAACCAACATGAACATTCAGATGAATGAATAACACTCAACAGTGTCACTGAATATGGATGGCAAAAATCAGCACCCTTTCCCCACTTCCTTTGTTTCCCAGTTGAGAAGAAAAACTAAATTAAAGCTCTGCTTTATGGTGCATGCAAATCTCTGAATAAATACAGACTGCTAAATTGGATGTCATGTGTGTGTCAATAGTGCAACATATCACAGATACAGGTAATCTCCTTAAGGAGAAGACATGGTATTTAATGTGTCTGATGGATGCCCTTTTATACTACAACAATATTGAGGACTCCATGACAAACTCCTGACAGCATAAACAAATTTCAGGCATGCATGATAATGATGAAAAATCTTAAAGCATTCATACACTTTACAGTGGAGTGTCAAAGGCCTTTTGTAAGTCAGTGTATCTCAGTAAAGCAGGAAAGTTTTAACCAGGAACTGCATCAAATAACCTGTCAATTACGTTATTTGATTTTTGTGGCTCAGCTTGTCCTTAAGGTTGTTTTTCTAGAACTATGTCAATACCCTTAAAGTTCCTACAGTACAACATGCCAGTAGCTGCTGTTTTGGCACAATTTCTGATATACTGATGCTTATCAATCTAATCATGTAAGGCTCATCTTCCAAAGGGAAACAACTGAAAGATCATAGCATCATATTTCACAGTGGAGTGGCTGTCATCACAATATATCATGCATGTATGCAAAGGTCATGCTGTAAATCTGTTTCATTACGACCAAACACAGAAGAAGGAGAAGGCAGCACATGAGGGAATTGCTGATGTTACAGAGTTGATAAAGAAGTCACTGCCCACAAGTAACACCCACAGTCATTGCTGCCTTTTGCTGTACATTTCTACTGTGAAAAAGAATTTTCATGTGCACTTTTTCATCTTCACAGAAGGTTTTCTTCTATGAGACAGAAATTCTACATTCTAATATTTGTTACTGAAGACAAAAAATTTCCTAAAATCCAGAGCTAGTACAATAATAGCAGTTTGGGGTTGTTAATCTAAATCTATTTTAATGTGTTTTGTTTTCACTAGAGCTTATCCTTTTTTCTTAAATCTATATTAGCTCTGGCCAGTAGCATGCAAATGATAGGTTAAGTATGTTTTTCTCTTTAAAGGAAGCTGCTAAAAATGAAAGAAAATTTATTTAAGCATTAATTTTTCTGACTTTTCCCTCCCTGTGGATGAATATATAACTGCAAGGCATATTTCCATATTTCCTTTTCCTGTGTTTTGCAGGGCATATATCCTCTAGCCATGACTAAAAGCATCTTAATAAGTGATCTTAATATTCTTCATCCTTCTGGTCCCCTCTGCTTGCTTGAGTCAAATATGCAATTTCCAAGTGTATTTGCAAACATCTGAAGACTGACTCCTTTCTGCATTGAACTGAGCTGGGTGAGCTCTGCATTTTTGGAAGTTTAAGACGCAATTTCACAGAGTCCAGACCAGACATTATCAGAGCTCACTATCTTGCTATTTCTCCCATTGTGTTCTAATCAGCCCATGTGACCACCAGTACGCGGGCAGCCTGTGATTCACACGGTGTTTTTTAGTAAGGCATTTGAATCATAGCCCCTGATTTATTCGCATATCCATAATCTTTTATTCCCATTGGTCAAACTTAAAAAAGGTTGAGAGACCTTTGACTCACGTATTTCGGTAATGGCTGTTAAAATCAATTCTAGCATTAAAGTCTCTAAGAATGAACAATGCATTGAGTGGAAAATTGATTAAATGGTCAAAGAAGAGTCCTTTGTGGCCTCGTTTGCTTTTTCAATTAGTACAGATGTCACAGCTGGTCTGGGTGGCTCTCAAACTTTCACAAAAAATGTCCTTGAAGCTTTGTCTTTCTGTGAATCATTTTCTTCTTAGAAAGATGATTTTGCATTGAAGCTAGCACTTCTGTACTTTTTTGTACTCCATTTCCACAAGAAACCAAACAGTCATGAAAATGAATTGTGCATTTGAATGATAAGACACTAACAGGAAAAAGAATTAAAATCCTTCTAGGTGAACTAGTGTCTTTTAAGGAATTTGATTTCAATGTTCTGATGGATTTAACTTGAATTTGTTTCCCTCCTTTAGGAATTATGGGGGTGAGTTCATGCACATGTTTGGCAAATGAGAGCTGACAGGGAGATGACTCATAACTGCAGCTACCTCAGATTGCTTTTGACCAGAATTCCTGGGTCTGCAGGTGAAGAACTGATGGGAACATGTATGAATTCACTTAGGGGAGCTCCAGTAAGTCATGTGATGAAGGCACTCAACTGGGATTTAGATGATCTGAGTTCAATTCCAATCCCAATTCTGCTACAGACTTACTACTTGATGTTGAGAAAGTCATCCTGGGAAGGACTTTGCATGAACTTTTAGCGTTGGTCTAATTCTGCTGCCATTGACTTCTACAGAAAAATAATTCCCAGCATGTGCCATGACATGGAATATCATGGCTATATTTGTAACCTATTGGTGTGTTGTCTCTTAGAAACTACAAGTAAGGTAATAAATCCTTAATTTAATTTCTTTAAATAAAAATGCTAGGGTTTAAATTATTTTCAGATATGTAGGAGAAATGGATAGGAGATGATAACCTTAACTACACTGTTTCTGTCCTTTACCTGCTGACTGCCATGTAACATTCATAAATGCAAACACTGGGATTGCTTCTTTATTTTAGCTATGCAAACAGTTTAGTTATAAGAGGCAATAGGTTTCATTTTAGTGCCTTAATGTTTTATTAATTTAATTTTCCACAGTCAAATTCTTTTTTCATTTTGCCTTATGGCCTAAATTTCCCTTGATATTTGTAATTATATTTGTTTGTGGTTATACTGCAACATGCTGTAATTCTCGACCAGCTGACAATGAACGAGAATTTTTATCTAATGTCTTATTAAAAATAAAAATAAAGACTGACATGGAGATCCCTTAATTTATTTTTTGCAAATTCAGAAATCAATTGCCTGATTAAACTTAACGCATTTAAAACTATGCATTTTATCAGACATGTAAAACACATGAGCCAAAGTCAAGTCCCTTGTTGAGTGGCTTTAACTACCACCTAAGTTGCTGCAAGTTGTTTCAACCTGTGCATAGACTGAATTTCTCCCATGGTATTTGGAATAATGGAGAACCATATAATGGATTAAATGGCTGGCCTTTCGAAGGTAGTGATCTGCTTACAAATGAAGCCACTGTCAAATACTTCAAGTTATCTCCCAAAACAATCAGATAATTTTGCAGTTTAGACATAATGAAACAAATTTGCAGATTGGGTAGTCATAATTTGGTGTCCTAAATGATAAGGCTTATTTGGCATTATTTTGCATTGCATAAGATAAAAATTATGTTAGTCCAAATGCTGACACTGGCCTCCAGAAAGTCTGGATTAGCACTGTACTTCAATAATAGCAGCTTTTTTTGGTCTGCCTACATTATGTCCTCTTGTTCCTTCAGTCACCTAGTATCAGGACACGTTTTTTCTGCAAAGGTAGCAACAAGAGGCAAAGTTGTGGATAAAGCTCCATACCTGTGCCTAAAACAGATGAGTAAAACAGACTGCGTTCTGAAGGGATGTAATTTGTATGAAGGACTGGAACTGTGTTTGGCCAGAGCTAATTCTCTGGGTGATTATTGTTACTTCTTCACATTTTAGGAAGAAATTGTGGAATATAACTTCTTTTCTGTGTCACAAACTTTTAATTCCACTTTGGATAAATATATCCAGAATTTCACATTTAGTTGCGATGGAGCCTGACCTGTCATCTTTAAATGTGGTGTCCTCTAGGAGACAAACCCATAACCATTCAAACCCATCCATAATCTGAGAAAGGAATAATACAAAGTTTCTGTTGGAATGATCAACATGTGGTTGTTTCAGGCTATAGATACGATTTCGGTTTTCTTCAATTATGCAGAAAAAATTATCAATTTTACCGAAAGTGATGTACTGAAGGCATGTCTTGCAAACATTTTACAGGAAAGGCCAAGTGCACACTCTCCTCTGTCTCAGTTCCTACCTTAGGTTTTCCAGAATGTAACCATTCACTGCATCCCTCTTAAGACAGAGCTGAACAGATGACATACAGAGAAATTTGTTCCCTACTGGTATTCCCAGAGATTCCTGTTGTCAGTGATTTTCAAAGCAGTACAGGTAGATTTTTAGACTACTATAATGAGTAGAAGGTTATGCAAGTGGCTACTTGTTCAATAGTACAGAGTCATCAGCAAACTCTGCCACCTTGCAATCCTCTTACTTCAAATTATTAAAAAAATATATTAAACAACTTGATCATAGTACTGACCCCTGAGACACTCCATTATTAATATATCTCTTCTTTGAGGTTATAACTATTTATTTCCTATCATTTAATCACTTTTTAATCCATGACAAGCCTTTGCCCCTTACTTCATTGTTATTTATTATCTTTAATTTTCTTTTATGGGGGACCTTTTCTAAAGCTTTTTGAAATCCAAGTAAATTATGTCCATTGGGTCATGTTCATCTACTGCCTTATTAATATTTTCAGAACCTTCTAACACATTAGAGAGGCACAATTCTCAGTTACAGAAAGGTTGTTGGTTTTTCCCTTGCCATATATATTACAATTCCCTAAATGTTGCACTACCTTTTGTTTATTTAATTCTCAGTCATTGTAACAAACTGTAACTCTCAAGACATCCCCTAAATGCTTAAAAAAAACCCCCAAAAAACATGCTAATGACTTTCCAGTTGTCAGGAAGCAGGTGATTGGTAAGAGTATAGTGTAATTTGTTATTAAGCTACTCAGTCAGTCAGTCAAATAATTTGAAGGATGGCTCCAAAACTTTCTGTGAAGAAGATTCAGTTATAAAACAACCAGTTTATTTATTTCATAAAATAGCTTCTGAAAGAGGAGCTTTATCATCTTATTTCTTCAGTTGTACTGAAATACATACATGCATTCTTAGATAGCCAATTCCTGCACTCATTAGTCTCACTTCCTTAGTAATACGCACCAAGAAACCAATGGAAAGAATTGTTCTGAAAATCTTGCTTTTTTAAAATTATGCCAGAGGACTCAGGAAATCTTCTCACCCATCACTGTTTTAGTACTTTATCCCTTCCAAAGTGGCCATTGTGTGCTGAGGGTCCTTTTCCTATGTGAGCGGTAGAGCTAAATGTCAGTCATCTTAGCCTTTCCCATGGTGGGCCCTGGGTCAAGAAAACACTGATGAAAGGGAGAAAGAAACAGGAGAGCTTATGATGGTTTTTCACCCCAAGGAAAGTTATTTGACTCTAGATCTGGGCCAGCCACTAGGGCTGAGCAGCAAAATCCAAGCAGTGTATCTGCAGGTAGGTCAAATGAGAAACTCATGAGTAATGCTGTAATGATTTCAAAAAGGTGTTCTGTCAAAGAGGGAACATGGAAAATGCAGAGTCTTTCCTCTCTTCTTATGCCTGAATGTAGAGATCAGGGAATGAATTTGGGACAGAATTGCACAGAAATAAGGACTGCACATGGCCAGCAGAAGTATGAAAAATTGTCCTCTCCTTGAAAGATGAAAAGGACCTCAGAGTGGCAGGTATTCTCAGTCTGTCACAGAAACATGGACATGTAGACAAGCTATTGCAGGCAAGTGGTATCTGTGAAAAGCTTGACGAGAGCTAGGTCTCAAATCATACCTACAGTGTTCAGCAGGATGCTTTGCCCTGGATGCTTTGCCCTGGATGTTCTGCCCTGGAACGTGGTCAAGCAACTCAGTGTCCTATTTGCAAACCTATTAGTGCTGGACTGAGGAGGGGCCCATACGCTGGTTTTGGTGTTGAATTATACTAAAACCAGTCTGGCAACTAACCCCGAATCAATGCCCTGATAATGAGGCAAAGATTTGGCAGCTAAGCTGCTAAACTGACCTGGAGACATATGACTGTCAGTCAATCACTATAAACTGTAAAATCACATTGTTGGGTTCCTCTAACATACTCCTTGGAGTGTGTGTATGAAGTTTCCTCCCTTGGTTAAGAGGATGCCCGCCATGGATACTCCTCAAGGGTGAGTAAAAGAGATCTGCCCATGAGTACTGGTGTGGTGAGTTATATCAATCTCTACTTAATAATTGTTTCTTTTTGCTATCTTTATTATAATTGTTTTTAGTATACATACTTTGATATAGTATCATAGTAACATATAGTATCATATCTTATCCTATACTATACACCACCAGAAATTTTAACTTTTATCCTGTGTAATAAATAATTCTGATTAAGATCTTTTTACTAAATATTTGCCATTAAAAATAATTAATTTAATGTAAATATATCTGATCTGCCAGACCTTTAGATTCTATGGGACAAATTTATTGTAATCACTGACAAAGTCTGGGACTAAGATTGGACCCAATCACACCTAGACTCCTGTCTGAGAAGGAGTTTAGGATGAAAAGGTGTCCTTGTGGCTCAGTGGCAGGGTTTCTCTAGTAAACTTTGTCTGAATCTCCCACTCCATCCACAACTCAAGAGTGCAAGACCAGAGCAGGATGCAGGAGCTACTGGGACAAGAAGCCAAAGCTCATCCAGCAATTATTATGACTTCCCTAGACACTATTGTGCTGGAGCTGAGTGTTAGAAATGGCAGCCAGAATATACAGATTGCTTTATACAGAATATATGACTCATATTTGGGGTTTGAGGCTTCTTCTCAGCAATACTCAGTTGACAGCTCTACTGCAGCAGACTATGGGACTGAAGTTCTGACTGGGCTGTCAAAATTTGGCAATGATGACATTTTTGGTCAGGCTGGAAGGACTGTTCCTGGAATTATTTTTGTCAGGTTCAAATCTGATAGGGATTTCAGGCACTGGGAGACACATAGACCTGAAGGACTTATACTGTGTTGGTTACATCCAATAAGCCAGGAGTTAAGGAACAACTGTGGTTTCACTGCAGCAAAAGTGATTGTACCCAGTGAGTTGTGGTGTACTGCCCAGGTAATTAAGATCTGGACACCCAGATAGTAGTGAAGCATTATATGGTCAATATAAATGGCAAGTTTAAACACAGACAGAAATGATTTTTCCTCAAAATATTACAGGAGGGACAGCACCATATTTGACAGTTAGGAATCTAGGAATCTCCTTGGGTTTTTTCAGTTTATAATGGCCATTGTTGTTATTTCTTGGAAATGATAGAGCTGCACACACTACTGAGATCGTATTCTTTATTTAATTTATCATTGGACTTAATATATTCTGCCTCCAGGGGTTGTATGCTTTGTCTAAACAATGTGGATGGAATTCTTCATAACTTGCCCAGCATTTGAATGACCATTCACAAATCCACCCCCTGGATGGGATGGACTGTGCTGCAGGAAAGCAGAGTTGGTTCCTATGGCCCAATATTTCAGTTCTTGTCTTTTACCAGAGAGTGTTTGAGATCAAGGGAAGTGATTGCATTTTGGCTACTAGCTGAGTGTGATTCCTAAATTACACACTTTCCCTAAAAACTAGGAATAAAATAGAGCTGTCTACTCAAGTCATCTTGCTAGCAGTATGATCTTATGTCACCTAAACAACATCAAATTACTGGAGTCTGAGAAGACTAAAATAGTGCTGAAAAGCAATATTTACAGATCCCTAAAACAGGAAAATTATGATAGTAGATTGGGTTTGTTGCCAGTGGAACAAGTCAGGTTCTGAAAACTAGGTTTTAAAATTAGTCAGATTTTTTTTCTAATGAAAACTATGCAGGATTGTTTGTGGGAAGCAACAAAAACCACAAAAGTTTCCAGCTCAAATTGAAATATTTTTTAATTTCACCTTCTTTTGGCTGTTTTTCATCAGGTTTTGCTTTTTCATTGCAGAAGCTTCTTATCAGCTTTTCCATTTTTAACACCAAATAAATCTCTAACTTAATTATAGTTAATACAATGTTGTCAAATACTGAGAAATCATGAGTAGGCTTCCAGAATTTATAGGTTTGGGTTGGTTTGTGGGCTTTTTTACTACCTGTTTGGGGTTCTCCTTGTTTGACTTCTCTCTTTCACAGTTTTAGGAAATGATTTGGGTTATTTTCTGCTTAGATATCAGGACTGGAAACATGATTTTTTTAATGGAAGTTAATAGCCTCCTAATTAGTATAAATCTAGGAGCTAGGTCTTTAAGAGAAGCATCAAATATCATGAGGCTAATAATAAAACTGCAAGAGCTGGCAATACTGTTATCCAAAAATGACTTAAGGTTCCCTATTTTGCCAGAACAATAGTCATTTGTCTCAAATTTATCAGTAGCCTTTTAACTTTTACAGTTATGTCAGAGGTGTGGAAACATTTATTTTTATTTCTTACCTACAATTTACTTGTCTCTCTCTTAACGATGTTGTCTGGGTCTTCAGGCAAAATATTACACATCAACTTGTCATTAAGTCACAGTTTTGAAATAGAGCTTTTTACTCCATCCTGTGTATCCACTGATAATTAAATAAGAATGCCAAAGTATATCTTTTGCAAACAAGATTTTTCCTTTTTTTATACTTCTTCTCTTGCTCATTTTTGGGCTTAATTTTTTTCTTTCTCTTTCATTTTCTTTTCCTCTCTTATTATTTCTCTTTTATGTTATTCATTCACTTCCCACAGTCATTAATGTGCTCCTGCCTTGTGAATAGAAAGAAAAAGAACAGTAAAATATTATTGAATATTAGCTGAACTGTTAAAAAATTTGTTGACAACAGGACAAACTGTCACTCTGTTATGATGGCTTATACAGGATATGAGAAAATGTCACAAAAAAACCCCTGACACAGGTTGTTCAGATAAGCTGTGGATGGCTCATCCCTGGAAGTGTTCAAGATCACTTGGATGGGGCCCTGAACAACCTGGTGTAGTGAAAGGTGTCCTTGCCTATGGAAGAAGCATTAGGACAAGATGATCTTTAGGGTCCCTTCCAACCCAAACCATTCTGTGATTCCATGATGAGCAAAGAATGTGGTTTTTTTCCCCATACCAATACCTGCAGAAATGTAAGGAGAACTTTACACACAGGGTTTCAGAAGTACCCCTTGGTAATTTGTTATGCGTACTGCTGCTGTGCACCTCAGCAGAATGCTAAAATTATTAGGTAAACATCTGGGTGTACTTGAAAATGTTAGAGATTATCAGTTTTGTAAGAGATTAAGTACATCCTGTCTGTGCAGAGCTGACAAGATTTGTCACAGGCACGGAGGCAAAATGGAATCCAGCTGTGTCAGAAATGAGCAGCTGAACCTGTTTGGGTCTTGCTCAGGGAAAGAAAGGGGTGGAGGACAATGAAGAAAGGACAGTGATAGGGTGGAAAGCCACGAAGAAGAAAGAACATTAAAGACTGATCCCCAAAGCAAAACTGCTGCCACTGGGAGGATGGCAAAAATGGAAGGCTGAGGTGGTGCCTATGGGAGGGCCCAGTACAACCAACTCAGAAGCTGCTAGTGACCATCCTCACTGGCCCCTGACCCTGTACCCACACTGGCTTTAAAATTTAAAGTTATATACTATGTCATATTAAATGTCCCATCATTTTAAAAATGTGCTTTATTTTTACTGTTATTACCATACCTTTCCTATCAGACCTAATCTCTACATCGTGGCAGCTCACTAGAACACCAGTCAGTAGCAGACATTCATGATCAGAAGACTTAGAACTGTAGATATCCTTAGAACATGTAATATTTTTAAGTCTTTTAAAGAGCCCAGCTTATTTTGTACTTCACTGTTACTCTTGCTCTCAGAAGTAGCATTTATTATCAGAAGATGATATGAAAGGTCATAAATAGCACTGAAACTGGAGTTGCATGTAGTTTGGAACTCATTTGCTGTTGGTATGGCTCTGTACAGAGCCCTCAGAAGTAGTGTGAAAATTCAGAAGACTGCTGAAGTTCAAAAGTAGAGTTGCTATCCATTTAAAAAGGAAAAAGTGCTTAGGTGCTTGATATTAGAAGCCTAGATTATTACTGCTTGGTTTTAATTCTGTACATTTTTATAACACATCAGATCAATTATGTTCTCAGTTTTATTGCCCGCTAAAAGACCATCAATTGTTATGACCACCAAATCTTAGTTCAAACATAAGAGTGACCATCTGCTTTGGACTTCATCTACCATCTCTGGCAAATCTTAGGAAGACTTTGCTATATATTTTTAGCTCATATTGAAAAGCGCATTGAAAATAGTTTCATTACAGGGTAATAGGAAAAAAAAGTAAAAGAAAAAAACCAAGCACATCCCCCCCCACACCTACCCTATTTTCTGTGAGAAAGTATCACCTCAGAAATTTTAAAATATTTTATCTCTGATGTATTAAAATAGTTATATGCTTCAGTGTTTTTGTATCTCACCTGTACTGCTGTGGTGGGTCAGGCATATGCTAGATCATGCAGTATGTTCTGGGACTCATCTCTTTTAGAAGACTATGCTTTCCATTTTCATGTCTAGTTAAAGTAGAGAGCTATGTATAGAAAAAGTAACAGCAAAGAGCAGAACAAAGCTCAGGAGTTCTTTTCACATCTTCACAGTCATGGGTTTATTATTCCTTCCTCTATCCTACTAGCTTCCACTTGTTCAGATTAAAATTATAAAAGGCAGGTAAACATAAAAAAGCTTTATATTTAATTTATTTTATAACTTATCTAATATTATATATAAGAAATATTGCATATTTTAATTTTTTTACTTTTATGCATTTATTATATGTGTTAGATATTTGAGAAATGTCTTTGTATACTAGAAAAATAACAACCTTTCCCCACAGCTTGCCTGTTGCCATTCTTGTTCCTTCAAATGTTTTGCATTTAATTTCATGGTATCATATGATGCTTTTCCATTGTGCAAGTGTGTGCAGGATCATAACAATAAATGCTTCTCAACACCAATTAAGAAAGCAAGACAAGCAAATCCAGTAAAAGTGAGAGAGTTTCCAGTAAAAATGAAAAAAATGAGATAGCACTGGGAATATTAAAATGAGCGAAGTGGAACTTCTGAGATGAGATATACAGTGTAAAAATTTGATCCTTGCTTGTTTTAGCAGACTATCTAGGAAAAAGAGTTGTAACTCCTTTAAGCATCACCTTCCTTCACAGGTTTTGGGAGTCAATCATTCAGATGGATGAAAGTTCTGTGGATAACTTGGCAGGTCAAGGGAGCTCAGGTCAACTAACTGACTTTGTTAATCTGTGAAGGGGATACAGCTCTGACTGTCCAGCCCACTGCTCCTGCCATCTGCCTCTCCAAGTTTAATCCAGCTCAGTTACTCCTAGAAGATCTGCTTCCTCAGAAGACCTGCATTAGAAAAGGGCAAAATCCAAAAGCTTCCTTAAAAGGAGGTGGGTAAGCCTCAAAGGCTAGTGTGACAAGATGAGAATCCATCCTTCCCATTCATCATTTAGCAATGGTGGTGGATCACACACAGAGGGCCAAGGATCTGCTACCACAGGGAATGAAAGCTAATGGGAGCCCTCCTATAAGTGAAAATAATTAATGAAAAATTTGTTACCTGTATTATAGAAACTGCTGCTGGATAGTCCCCAGATAAATTAAATTAATAAAGTTGCAGAGTAATTAAGCCATATCTTTCTGTTTTCTTGCATGGCTGGGGCTGATGCAAGCTCAGCAGAACAGAGGAAGAGGAGGATATAGTTTTGAAGGGATGAAGTTTGAAAAGCAGAAGAGAGTATGTTAAAAAGAAACTCAAAGCAAGGGAGCCATATACAGTGTGGACATAGGCTTTTGACTAGGTTATTACGTTTCATTTTAGAAATATGATGGTTTATGGAAGTTTCAGAAATGTGCAGAAAAAAACCTCAATGTTTTTGCAAAGGAAAGGAAATTGGTCCTGTGACACGAGCAATAGAATAGAGTTACAACAAATTTTTTCAGTGCAGTGACATATTATCTGTTATAAATAAAACTGCATATTATGTGTACATTCTATGTAATTACTCTTTGAAGTGAAAAATTTGCAGATTGAACTTTCTCAAACTTTCTGACACAAATTGCTTTACTACATATTGATTTAAAATTAGAAGCAAAACTTCTGAGAAAAATGAACATTTGTTACTTGTCTTGACAATGTATGAATAAATTCCTTACTTTTCTGAACTTCAGTTTTATTAAGTAACTTTCTATAAGACAAGTTTCAGCAGATCAGCACAAAATTTTCTTAATTTCATTACAGGCTGTAAATTAAAATTAATGAGGCTGACACCCACAATTAACAATGAAAAATGCAGATTGTTATAATTACTTAAGCAATAACATTGCTTTACATAGAAGACTTAAGGTGCTCCACAAATTATTTACAAGTGTTACATAAAACACAAAAAATGACAATTTCAATTTATTTTGTCAGTATAAAAAACAAAAATCCTTACTAAAACCTTTCTCAATTGGGAATCTCTCGCCATGCATAATTAAGCAAATTTGATTGCAATTAAGCCTGGCTTCTACAGTGGAGTTTTAATTAATGCAAATCTGGCATCTACATCTATAAGATTAATTTTTGTGAATTAAAAGAAAACAACAAAGCATATTTGAAAGTGCAATTGTATTGTTGAAAGGATGGAATGCAAAATCTGATTATTTTTCAGTCTTCCATGTGGATAGCCTTTGACTTACACTTTAAGGAGGGATATTTTATTTGGATCTGTTGTTTTGTTTCTCAAAGCATTCATTATTAAGCAGGATCATAGCAATTACATGAGGCTTCGTCTAAGGAACATCTTAAAATGTAATTATATACATTTAGAAGTAGAAATTAATTATAATATAGGCTAAGGAGTGAGGGCACCATTATACTACGCAATGTTTTTCTGAAGTCATCATCCTTGTCTTGCATTTGGGGCATACAATATCCTGTGGCATCTGTGGGAGTACTGGAGAGGTTTTCAGATATATCTTAATAAGATCTCCCCTTAAAATCCCCAAAATTGGAATTACTTTTATAGGACGGGGGAAAAGGAAAATTTCTATATTTAACAATTGTGTTTGAACTGATTTTTAAAGTGCTTTTTTCTGTCTTAAATTTGTTCGTGTTTAATATCTTTAAAAGAAAAATTCTTTACTTGGAATCTGTTCCTTTGAAAGTGTCCTATACGAGTCACCTATTCTGTCAATCTTTCTATGTAAGATATTCAGATTTAGAATCCACATGGTTTGTCTTCTACTTAAATACAGTACTATGTAATTTTATTTTATCATTTATGCAATAAAACAGTCAAATAGAAATGGACCATTAGCAGGATAATCAGATATTGCATTAAAAACTATTCTTCTCATTGGCATGCAAGACGGTAAATTTCATCCAGTATCTCCATATGGATGTAAGAAGTCAGGTAACTCCAAGGAAGCATTTATCTGCTTGGTAGAAATTCTCTGTCTGACATGTTGTTTTCTATTGCTCTATTTTTTTCTTGGTCTTGCTTTTGAAAAAATATGGACTGGGTATGCAAAGAAGATATCAGTTCTTTTTTAGTTAAGGATGAAAAGGCTGAGTCAAACCCGTGTTGGAGAAAAGATCAGTGCCAAGATCCAAGTGCCTCTGGGAGAAAATGAACCCCAAGACTCTTGCATGTAGATTATTGGATGTCTCTGGCCTTGATATGAGAAGGAAAATTAGAAGCTGTGTAGTTTTATTTCCTATCTAATACAGTTTCTTTCTAATATATTCCTTCTCTATTCAAACGCCCAAAAGTCTCCATTTTGTTATATGAAACACCATCTGAACTGGAAGTTTCCCAAAGATGTTCTGTCAGAGGAACTGTTCTTTTATGGCTGTGTCAGGGAGAGTATGAAATCATGTCCTTAAGGGGCTGTAAATGCTGCCACACTTGGTTCCCTCAGTACAGTCCTTATTACAGCTCCCAAAGGCAACCTCCAAAGCACCACACTCACGGTGCTCAGAGGGCACTGGAAACAGCAGCAGGTGAGCCTAGCCTTGCAATCACATGCACTGCTTTTGCAGCGGATTTATAAACTTCAGCAGTCTTTTTGTTCTATGTTTTCCAACACAGGCCTATTTACAGAATTTCTTTAATTATATTTAATTTCAGAATATTAAGTCTAGTATTTATTTTGGTTGAAGTCAAAGACTAGTATTGTGAAGCATTAATAGCAGGTTTAGACAGAAGATTTCTAACTCTATTTTCAAAATTATCAGCTCAAAAAACAAGGTAAAAGACAGAAGATGTTCTTCAAGTCTCTGGTTATAAAGCAACTTCTGCCTTTGCAGATCAAGAAGAGCAGCAGTATAAGTGCTTAAAAGAGTCCTCTGCTTTCGCAAACCAGTGAAGTTCGGGGGGTTTTATTTGTTTGCTTTCCACATTTTTTCCCAATATTTTTCAGCAGTCTCAGACATGACATTTTTCCATCTCAGTTGGGTAGACATTCTCACAACAAATTTAACATGCATGCCCACACACACAAAACAGAGAAGGAAAGCAGCAATCACTTTGGTTAAAATTGGGGTCAGAGAAAGAGATTTTGATTCCCCTTTCTCTCATACAATTAGTTAATCAAGCTTTTCTTGAAGGTTTTATAGGATTGTGGGTGAAGAATGAATCAAGACATAAAAACTTCTGAGATCAGGAAGAGATTATCAACCTTAATGAGAATAAGGAAAATTAAGAGAACATTAATAGTAATGATACCAAAATGAGAACTAGAAAACCAGTCCAGGAAATATACACACTCTTCTCCCAGTCATTAATCTGAAGACTATGATTAAAATATAAGAAGTGATTCCATCAGATTGTTGCACAAACATGCTGAGAACATCCCTCTCCTGGCTTGTGTTTTTGAAAGAAGCCTAGGGCCATTAGGCACCCAAATGCATTAATAAATTCTTGTCTTGGTCTACACCTTTTCAACATCTGAAAAATAATAAAGGTGCATTGAGCTAGTATTTCCTGTTTAATGTTCATTATGCACTGAAGAGGTATTGAGAAATAGTTTTTCTCCTGCAGTTATGAAAGAATTTGAGCAAATGAAATAAGCACAGATTTTGTGAGTCTATGCCAAAATCTATTTAATTAGATCATCATTCTTAGGAAAATAATGCAACAGCAGCTTCAGAGAAAGTGCAAGGCATGACATATTTGAACTAACTCTATTTACTTAAAGGAACGTCTTCTGAGGGTCTCAGATTTCATGGGGTAATCCAGTTGTCACTGTGACTGCTATCATATGCATACTGGAGCTCAAGTTTTGTGTTGCACTTGTCTGCCTTGTTTTGTGGTAGAAGTGCCTTGTTTTATATGAGTGCTGATCACAGCAAGAGGAAGAGACCAACTACCTGGGACAAAACTGGAGGAATTGCCCTTAAGTAGTGAAATGCAGAGGAGATGATGGAAATGGAAAGGGAGCAAAGAGATTGGAGGACAGTTAAGCATGTCGTGGAAGGTAAAAAATAGGAAGGAAAAGAAAATAAGGGTTTAAGTGATGTGTAACACCCAACAATTCAGGGCTTTCAAGTGGAAAGTAGTAACTACTATTGCTGTGTTTCTATATGTTTGACAACTTTCCCACTTCTCAGTCTGGAAGTGAAAGATTTTATGTGTTAAGAAGGTCACAACCAAGGTGGTGTTCACTAAGAATAGAACTGCAGCTGTTTTCATTTGTGTAGATAAAGTCAAAATGGTTTTGCTGAAGCCATAGGAGAAGTTCAACTAAAAAACGTGTTCTAAATTTTTTTTAAATGAATACATTGATTTCTGAAAAGAACAATTTTTGCCTTGATTCTTGATAGAATTGTATTCTTCTCATCTTTATGGCTGTGAAGGAAGACAGCTTTTCCCTAAGCTTTTCGGGAAAAAAAATGTTGAAAGGTAGTCAATTATGATCTGATGTCATAGCACTGAGTGCAATTAGAGATTGTTAAAAGAATGTACTCTTTTGAGGATTATTATTTGAGTTTTTGTGGCATGCTTGTCTAGTTTGTTGGTTGGTTATTTGGTTTGTTTCTGCTAATGTCAAAGATAAACTGTTCTCAGTAGTGTGGATATAGAAGAGGAATTTTGGAAGGGATTTTAAATGTGAGGAAGGTAGAGAAAAGGTGGGGAGAAGAAATTAAGAGAAACTGCTGTGTAGAGTGTGAAGGATTTTCAAGGGATAGAAGAAAGAAAATTCCTGGATATATGCACAGAATGGAGGGCTCTGTGGAATGAAAATAAAAAGTAAAAATTCATTGTATGCATAATCTACTTTCTTCTATGTCAATGAAAAAAAAAGCTGAATTCAGTTTATCTGGCCAGTATCTCACATTCTACACTTCTCTAGAAGAGCATAAGGAAGGGGGAGGGCACTGAAGACTTTGATACTCTCAATAATCCCAAATTTCTAAAAGTAAAAACGAAAAAAAGGAGACTGGTACACTGTACAGTGAAATTAAAACTATCACTTAGTATTTCACTCTTTGAAATCAGTGTCTGAGGCTTGTTGTTTGTAGAATTGAGAATTTGCAGGAAAATGCAACCTAGAGGTGTTCTTGCACCTTCTAGATTTTCAAGTGAATATTTGTGATGAACACCTGACTAAAGTGGTAATTGTCTCCAAAAGGAAGTTTTAAAAGTTCAAGTATGTAGGACAAGAAGGAGAAAACCCATAACAAAACAATGAAATCTAGTGAGTATAATGATGGAGGTCTCTAAACAATCAACTAATTTTAAAATCTAAGATATCTCCTCATGTGACTGTTAAGCAATAAATGCAATATACTTGTAAGATAATTTACCCTGCTTCCTTATCTAGAAAGAAGGTAGCCCCAGAGACAAATAGAGACTTATTTTGTCCAAATATTTTAAGTGTTCTTTTTTTCTCTCTCCCATTAATTGATTTGTTGATTTAAAGTTACTGACATGGAAGCTTAATCAGTCTAATATGTGATATCTTTTCTCTCGCCTCCTCTCTGTGCTGTAATGATTTTAGTAAAAATATGAGAATGACAAACATTTCTTATATATTGAAGTTGAAAAATGAACAAAGATATGATTTAAAGGAGCAAATTTGAATAAAGTAGCTTCTACATTCATCCATTACAACCCACAAAATTATTTTAGTCCATGGAGTGATTTCTTCACTTTCTTATTTACAGAAATGTAGTATCATTAACATACTTTGCAAGTGATTTTCGAAGGTATTTCTATATTATTTAAGACATATACCTGGAGAATTCTATATGATTCCTTGAAGTATTTCATTATTCCACAATCTTTGAGGATTATCTCATTCTTTTAATGACATGAATTATCTCATTCTTTTAATGACATGAATTTGTGACATGGAAATTAAGGGCGTTGTCATCTGTGTAAGTATTTGATGGACACTGAGTTGAGAACAGAGTATTCTGGATTTCAACTTTCTAATAGCAATCTCCTTCCTTACAGCACTTTCAGTGACCAGAATTCTGCAGTTAATACCATGAAAAAGTTTAAAACAGTCTTGAAAGATATGGTACAGAAGCCTGGATAGATTAATTAGCTTATTATTTTGAGTCAGTGCTCATGGCTGAAGAACATAAGAGTTTAAGGTCTTGCAGATGAGTTCATGAAATTATTTATAAGGTGAATCCATACTGATAAACTAGTTATGGAATCAATATTAATAAATTTCTAAAATGTTTCTGTAGAAAATTTGCTTCAACATTATTTGCTGCTTACAACAGACAAAAGCAAACATTTCAGTAATTTGAATTGTGAACGGCCTCATATGCTTATGGAATGAATATTTTAAGAAACTTCTGTAATATTTTTTAAGGAATTTCTCTGGAAAGCTGTAATTAATATGACTAGTAAAATCAGTATATTTCAGTAATTAAGTGTTCTTGCTTCTTATACAGAATGTCACTAGATGTCACTCTGGATTCCATTATTTGGTATTCTGATGATTTCTAAATTTTTCTGCCTTTCTGTATCTACTTTCCCCACCACAAACCTGAACAGACAATGTAAAATGTGCATGAATAACAGAGAATTGCTGACTGAATGTCAATTTTCTAGTGTGTGACTTCTATTGATCATTCATTATTGACATGAAGGTCTCTAGTGTCTCTCCTTTCCTCTTTAAACTCCTTCTCAGCTAAAATTTCCAAACAACAGAACCAGAAGGCCTTGAAGAATGGGATGATTCAGGTCTCTTAGGATGTTTTACAGAGTACTTTGACCTCAGGAAGGCATCAGAGGTACCTTTTTATAAAGACTCAACAACTGTTTGGAATAAAAATTTAAACACTGGGAAAAAAGAACCTCCTACTTAAATTGAAATGCTTTCATTGACACTTTTTTGATGTAAATATAACTGGCTGCTTTTGGCAAACATAAGAACTTTTTGAAACAGTTCTTAAATGTATGCATTTCCCTTCCTTGTAGCCAATAAAATATAAATAGCATTTTCACAGTGACGAATGACATATAGTACAGTATTCTATGATCATGGTTCCAGGATTTTATTTCTTTTAGCTTTGTATACATTAATTAAGTATACACAATCAGGGTTGAGTGCAGAGACAGCTAAATAAACAAATGACACTGTAGAAAGGTCTTTCTGCATACTAATCATATCCTACATCTGCAAGCAAAAGCTCTATAAATCGATTTGCTCTTTCACATCAAAAGACAAACAGTGAGGCAAGTCAGCAGTTCCTTTGTCAAAGTCACAGAGATTGCTGTTCTTCACAAATGCATTTCTACAGAGCTGAATTCAACCATTTGATGATTAGCATTATTGGCAACTCTTCAAAGAAGATTCATCAAGTAATTTGCAATTGGATTGGTTGCCATTTTTGTGATTCTACCCCATGAAATTGAACAAAAAATGATTGACATTTGAATTCTTACTTGGAGGACAAAGTGAACTAGCATAAGAAAAAGAAGCAAACAGATTCCCAAGAGGTTGGGAAGCTGCTGTGATGTCTCCGGTGGTTCCCACGTGGACCAGATCAGATAGGTCTGAAAATTAAATGAGTTGGTAGGGCAGAGACAAGCAGGAAGGTGTAACTTCCTGTGGCTATGAGAAAAAACAAAAGTGCCAATTTTTTAAGATGTCAAAGTATATATCTGGGCTTATGTAACCCCTCTAAACACTAATCCATTCATGTGAGAAAAATCTCCCCAAGAAGGAGGAAAAATCAGTCTATCACTTTGCATGCTTTGTGAGCAACAATTGAGTTTTCTCCTATCAATGCACATTAGATATGTATGACAAAATTAAAAAATAACACAACATATCTGTGTGTGCGTGTAAATAATGTGCAGCTGCGCAAGAAGCTGAAAGTGATGTGGCTGAGTGCAGGAATTATTTAGATCTTGATAACCTTATTTGCTCACAGATTTCCATTTTTCAAAACAAACCCACAAAGAAAACAAAAAATACTTGCTGGAATTATTATATATTTTGTTTCCTGCTATCTCTGTTTCAGAAATTATGAATCAGAACTCTCTCTGTCCTGGCAAAATGACAAAGATATTTGGATTCCTCTTTCAGTGCGGTATTTCCTAAAACAGGAGAAGGGTGGAACTTAATACAGAGATGTATAGATAGAAAATTAAGTGCATATGAGCTCATTTGCTGGTAGTTCCATAGCTTTTTTCATCTGCAGGATATTTATTGCATGGTGCTTTTTTTGGTTATGATGAAGCTCATACCTGCATAGCCTCTTTTTTGAAATAGATTTTCTCTCCTATGTTTTGACCTCTAATGACCACAGATATTTTTGGACAGACTGATCCATCTGTTACCTACTTACACTATATAATCTCAGGTAAATCTATTCCATGGATATTTAGGAAAGCTAAAATATGCTGATGACTTCTTTCTGATATCCTTTATTCTTTAATTTCACAATGTGAAAAATCCCACAGAAATGAGAATATCTGATTGTATGTCAGGGTAGTACTCCAGATGAGACAGAACAATAAACCCAAATATAAAGTAAAAAAGAGGCAGAACGAATTGGGAAAGTTGCTTAAGGAATATAAAGTTATTTAAATTATCTTACACACTTTCATTTACTTTTATGTGAGGAAGCCTGGGAGGGGGTTTTTTGCCAGGTATTTGTTCAGATGTCTTTCTAAAAAATTTTTTTAAAAAATTAAATATCTGTACAAACCAAAGAAGGTCCTTAATTTTGAATTTTAACTTAAGCAGACTTCTATAATCTAAAATTAGGACCCACAGATAACTAAAGCCTGAATTTGTAACCATACTGCTATGGAAAGTATATCCAAGCTGCTTTTTCAAATATACTTGTTGAATAATATGAATGAAGAAATTGCTTCTCTAGTCAAGACACAGATGAAAATACTGCTTTACAGAACATATACCACATAGAAATAGAATTTTAGAAGGCTTTGGGTTACATTGTCCAGGATTAATTTGTTTAAAAACTGTCTCTAATTGAAGGATGGATTTTGAACATAGCTGGATCACTACATGTAGGATGCAGAGGTTTCCTGGGCTGATCCTGAGTCTGGTGGAAGCAATCATTAAAATATGTTTCTTTTACAATCTCAGTGGCTGACCTTAAGACCAAGGGTGTAATACCTCTCTGGAGTGTAATGGCTACCTATCTATCCTGCAATACCTCTCAAACTAGATATTTTGTTCCATGTTTGCATTAACGAAACTGTCTCGTATTGTATGAAATCGTACAAGCGGCTAAGGGTGCTAACCACCTCCCCAAGCTTCATGCCTCTGAGCTACTCAGGCTGGGCATGCGGTGTCCTGTCATCAGAATCTCCATTAAAGAATGGCAGGGGATCAGCGTCAAAAGTCCTATTAAAGGTGATAGGATAAAGACACTCCAAATAATGTCTAGGCATATATTGTCACTGCTTTTGGTGAAGCCGTCATACATACAAATTTAAAGACATCTGTGTACTTATATGCCACAAGTTTAAAATATTGGGGTTATGAAAACTATCTGATACTTTTCATCACTTTTCATACTAAAATGACTGTACATGGCACAATGGCACACATATTATATTTTAAAGAAGCAGATGCTTATTTCCTCTCCATCATATTTACTTCCCTCTTGCAAGTTATGTTCCAATGTCTCTGTTGATGTTATCTCCCAAATCAAAAAACCAAAGCTCTCATCTCAAGGAAGTTCAATGACTTTTAATCAAATGGAAACTTAAGGAAAACCCCAAAACCACAAAAGAAAAATAAAAAATCACTTCAGGCTGGGATTGTCCTTACTTTTAAGTTATATCAAATAAATTGAAGAAATTCAACAAAACCAAAACCACTGAATCTGCCTGGTGATATGAGAATTTCTATTTTTTCCAAGGAAATCTTACTTACTTTAAAGGTCAAGTAAACAGAAGGAATTAGCAATGCTGATTGGTATTGATATTCTAATAGTTTTGATGTCTGCCCCACTTTGAGATCCCTCACAATATAATTGGAAACTATGAAAAACAATGATAATATTATTAACATGCATTCTAAAAGATCTGTGACTATCATATCTAGGGCCTCAATTGAAATAACTATAATTTTATACCTCTGTTGATTTGATTCATTCAATGTTATATTCACTTGTAGAACAAATAGGTGTGATTCTCACTGAAGTGAAGGTATCTGCCTTTGGAACAAATATGGTCCTCTGTAACAGACTATGCATAAAATGTTATGGCAACATCTAGAGAAACTGGAGATCACTGTTACTACTTTCTTATTGAGTCTGAAGAAAATAATTATACAAATATTTTAACATATGCTGATTCTTGTATGTACTTCAGATGTTTCTTAAATATTTTTGATGTGTGCTGTTCAGTGTATGTCTTCAAAAAGAATATTCATTGCCTTGGTGATCCAGGTTTTGTATAATGGTATATGAGCTCTTATAGACTACCATCCTCACTCTTCAGAAAGTTACTTTTTTGAGTATTATGTCTCCAAATTATACTAGCATTAGAGAGAGATTGTTTTTATGAGTAGAAGTCAGGGCATCACTCATATTAATTGGCTAGCTCATAAAGTCGTGAATTGATGAAACTAACCACAGTTCTAAAGGGAATTCTATGGTAATGGATCTTAAGAAGACATCTGATTCTGGGGCTTATATTAGCCAGGCTGACTATTCACTCAGTAGCTGCTCAGAGATTAGTGCAATACTTTGTATTTTCCTTACTACAGCAGTGCTAGCCACTTTCAATGCAGTCTGTGCAGTCTACAAACTCTGGTCAGTGTTTGCCAATCAGATGTAAAGCAACAGGCCACATGGGTTACAAATGCCAAACAACTAGCCCTGCCTTTTTACTTGGTGCTCAGTGCACTAAGTATGGAAATAGCTCCCTCCAGCTCCCTGAGACCAGGCATTCAGATCTACCCTTCCCACACAGCACAGGTAAAAGATGATGCCGCTTAAAATACACTCACAAGGAGGGTAATGCCAAGCTCCTAAGACAATAGATTTTGTTGGACTAGAGCAGGGAATCAAGACTAGTGGTTAAAGGTCTAAAGATGATTTCTGTGTGAAATAGTTATGAAATAGTGAGTCTAACAAGTGATTCAGTGCTTAATTATTATATTAGACTGATGTTACCTCTTTCAGGCTTCTCAAACACATATTGCTGATGGTAACCTAGTTTTTACTTAAAAACATCATGTTTCCTTTTGGACAGATATATCCAGTAGGTAGGGCACTTCCTGACCAGATGAAAGATTTCAGCCTTGTCTGCCTTGTGCCATAGCAAAGATCTCTATTCCTTGAAGTCAATTCTCTCTCTCAACAGCGGAGTGCAAAGAAAACTGTAAAGCTTCTGCAAGAGGACAAAGAGTATCATCAGGATACTGTTTAGGCTGGTAAATAAGGCATATTCTTAGCTCGAGGTTGGACTATGTTATACTTCTGAGTTAGCTAGTCCATGGAAGGATGTTTTGCACTGGAGCTGGAAACTGGATCCCTGTACCGTGGATCCAGTCCCATGGATCACCTGTTGACTACGCATAGCACACCACAGTGTCCTGGTCTCCTAATCCTGACTATAGTGTGCTACACTTCTTACCTTGCCATGGACACTGAGGAAGTGGAATAATTCTTTACTTTCCCCTTAGAGTATTCTGAACACTTGATGATACAAACATGAATACAAGAGTTTGGAAGTGATTCATGTCTCTTTAATTAAAAAATAGCATTTGTTGAACAAGATTATATGTCCTGGGGAGAATTTAAAAGGAACAGATGGAAAAGTTCTTTCTTTTTCTCTCTGTCTCCTTTGCTACATCTTTTTTTCATTCTCCTCCCTTTCTTCCCTGCTCTCTTTCTTTCTTCTTACCAGAACTCTCCATTGCTGTTCAGTTTTTCCTTCAGACAGCCTTTCACCCCTGAGGCACCAGTAGATTTCAACCCAGGAATCCACAGTAATTTATTTCTCTTTACCGTCTCCTGAACATTGCACAGATTCCTAATCAGGTGCAGTGTTAATCCATTTTCTAAAGAATAGGTGTCTTCCTTCATAAGGAGACCTTCATAATTGACACTGTTGACTATAATAAAGACAAAATTGTTCTGAGTACTAGAATTACATTTCTCAGCTATGGCTGAGAACTATATCAGAAGTAGTAGTCCCATTCTTGATTAGGATAGGAAACCACGCAACTACTAAAATAAACAAAATGGCTTATTAAATTAGTCTCAAATTTGATATCTGTGTGCTAAGTTTGCTCCACTGCAGAGAGACCTGTATCTTCTTATAGTTGAGCATGTATGAAGGATGACTGTAAATCAAGTGTTGAAACTTGGGGCATTGCTTAATGAAGTGGATGGCATGATGCCTCTTGAGCCCTGGAATAGAGTGCCATAGTTTATGTGCTTATATATTCTTATGGACTGGAGTTGACTCTGACTCTTTAACTTTTAACGTGCCAATTAAGCGTACGGTTTAAACCACTTAAATAGCTGTCTTCAACTGCAACACATTAATTTATCTTCCACTGATGAATGGAGCAATTTAACAAAAATGCAGGAAAAATAGAAGTTTGAAAAGTAACAAAATTAATTTGCTTATAGAGCTACCATAATGGGTAAAAGTAGTTTTTCCGCCCACCTACAATAAAATATGTTGGACCTTCAGAAAATGCTATTCTTTTGTAGCATGCCCAAAGCAAAAATAAAATTAAAAAAAAACCAAAAAACCAAACCAAACCAAAACCAACAAACAAAATACCTGCACAGAAAAGCTGTAAACTCGCAAACTTTTTTTATCCCTATTGTTCAATTATCATAAGCTGACCTAAACTCTTATTGCCACAAAAATACTTTGTGTAAAGATAGCTGGCTTTCTAGGGCTTCTGCTAAAGCATGCCTAAGTGTGTTAGTAGAACTTATGCTTTTGAGGAGGGCAGAAATTTCATTAAGAGGTACCTGTAAAGATGTCCTTCTCTCTCTCCACCCTTCCCCCCCAACTTTTCACCTCAAATATTTGTGAATTTACTTGTTTTGATAAAATAAGAACTGACATAAATCCCTTATTAACTATAAAATGACACTGGAGTAGATTTATGTCAATATCTAGGACATGCAGCTTGCAAAAAGTGCAAATAAATTCCTATCTCAACTCAAAATAACATACTAGTCTATGATTCACAGATTTATCTAATGTGTTTTGGCTATCTAATGTTGGTATTTTGTTTTTTGTAGTTCCAAACATTTTCTTATTTGCAATATTATATATTATTTGTTATATAAATTCTGTTTGCATCTACTTTCTGAAAGAAACTAAGGGTAGATTGGTACAGGAAATTTGAACTGACAACCGTAGAGTCATAGAATATTTTGGATTGGAGACAGCCTTTAAAGGTCACCTAGTACAACCTTCCTGCAATGAACAGGGACATCTTCAATTTCATCAGGCTTCTCACTGCTCTGTCCAACCTGACCTTGAATATTTCCAGGGTCAGCCTGTTTCAGTGCTCTACCACCTTCATAACACAAAAGTTATTTTTCTTTAGTCTAAATCTACCCTCTTTTACTTTAAAAGCATTGCCCCTTGTCCTATTGCAACAGAACCTACTGAAAATTTGTCCCCATCTTTCTTATAGGCCCCCTCTAAGTATTGAAAGGCTGCAACAAGGTTACTCTGGAGCCTTCTCTTCTCCAGCCTGAACAACTCCAGCTCTCTCACTCTGGCTTCATAGAAGAGGAGCTCCATCCCTCTGATCATTTTTTTTGGCTCTTCTCTGGATCCAATTCAACAAGTCCATGTGCTCCTCAGGCTGAGGACCCCAGAGCTGGATGCAGTACTCCAGGTGAGGTCTCATGAGCCTGGAGCAGAAGGGCAGGATCACCTCCCTTGGCCTACTAGACATGCTTCTTTTGATGCAGCTCAGGATGCAGTTTGCTTTCTGGATTCATGTCCAGCTTTTCATCTGCCAGTACCCACAAGGCCTTCTCCCTTTATCTCCCAGCCTGCATTGGCACTGGTGGTTGCACTGATCCAGGTGGAGAATCTTGCACTTGGCCTTATTGAACCTCATGAGGTTCACACAGGTCCATCTCTGAACCTCCTCTAGCTCAATAAACACCACATGGTAATCATACATTCTTTGTAAATATAATTTTTTATTTCACTATAACATTATTGATGTTTTATGCTATATTTTAGTATAAATCTCTTTTACATACTTTATTTACTTACAGAGTACCATTTGGTAACTGTTTGACTTCTTCATTTCAGCTAAGGGAAATATGAGTTCTGAGATGTTTTTTTATTTATAGTATATGAAAATATGCTTTTATCACCTAGTTAGTAGCAATAACTTCTTTGCTAGCTTTTGTGGAATATCTTATATTCCATAAAGAATTTCCATTTCTTCTGCTCTTCATATAAATGACAATGGCTTTGAAATATTACAGTTGGAAGGAGATATTGCCAGATTTATATTTTCACTTTAAGAGTTTCCTCCATTCCCTATTTTTAAATTTTTGGTTTTGGGGTTTTTCTTAACTTTATGTATAATAATTGAAATTCCAGGAAAGACAAGGAGTTCACCTGGTGTAATAGCCTGTGTCTGAGAGGGACCAATATAAGATGTCTTCAAAGAAGCTTCAAAACCATACAAGAGGCAACTGTAGAATTACATACATCTGAATGTCGAAGCCTCTTTCTAGTTTGTGCCCTGAGGCACACCTTTCTATTTGTTTCTTTCTGTAGATGGTCTTCTAATGCTCAAAAACGGCTGACAAAAGTCACTGTTTCAAAGAGTCAAAATTAAACTGCATATATATTATCCTTTGTCCTCCAAATGTATCTAGGAATTTTCTAAGAATATGTTTTTTGAAATCTCCTGTATAACAGAGACTAAAAAATACCTGCTGTGTAATGGAAGGCAGTAGAAGGCTCATCTATCTCTTCATAGAAAATTCAATGGTCAGGAAATGTCATTACAGTACAACACAGTGAGTTGTTTCTTCAAACAGTTAGTTGTATAAAATTGTCTGTCTCTTTAGCCATTTTATCTTTTCTGTCTTTTTACCCTTGTGTTGTTGTCTCCATTTATCATCACTTTCTTCATTCCCTGAGACTTCAGGATTTTTCTTTTCACTCACAAAATGTCTTCATCATTCCTGTGTTAGTCTTTAACATCTAGCAATTGTTTTCTTACCCTCTTTCAGTCATTATAATGAACAGAAACATACTTTAGCTGCACATAGATCAAATATATTAGAGGTTTGTTTTGAAAGTATTTTGAAAACCACTGCAGAAATGCTACTAAGTGTTGAGAATAGAAAATCCTTAACCTTCACAGAGCCTACCAGGTGAACAACTTTCACACCCAGCTCACTTCACTCCCTAACAAAATCGTACCCTTGCTGCATGTTTTCCTTTTATTGTCTTTAAGGGGATCAAATCTATCACCATAAATCTTAAATATTTCCAAAACTACAAGTAAAAATACATAAATATATGTAACAGATGCAGAATTGCCTCCTGGGATGCATGTATTATGCATACAGAACTGTCATAACAGCCTTCACACAATCACATTTTTTCCTCTGCTCATGGTCTTTACAGCTACCTCATTTTGACAATGCACCTGGAAGCAATGTGGATACTAAAATATAACTAACACCATAAAAACTCATTTGCCAATTTTTGAAATTTATTTATTTATACAAATACATATTCAAAAAAATCCACCTAGATTAGGAAAAGCAGAAACCACATAAAAACGTTTCCTTTTTTTTAACCAAATTACTAAAATCAGAGCCATGATTTTCAAGAAGAAATTGTCTTTTGAACAAATTAATATACTAAGTTTAATCCACATAGAACAATTTTACCATTTTTTAAATATCTTACCTCTTAATTTAGAAGAGAGAAAAAGAACTTAGGTTTTATTCGTATTAGAATATATATCTTTAAATTTGCCAATAATATCATAAGGGGTCATATTGACCCCTGATCTAGCTGATCCAGTTCAAAGTCTTAACCTTTTTAGGTGAAAAGTGGTAGATCTTCTAATCCAAGTGTATTTTTTTTTTATTCAAGAGCAAATTCTTTTTCATGTTTCTTCTCCTTGGTACTGGTAACCTCTACTCAGCACTGGCAGGGTCACACCTGGGGTACTGTGTTTAGGGATACGGAGGCACTGGAGAGGGTTCAGTGAAGGGCCATGAAGACGATGAAGAGACTGGAGCATCTCTCCTGAGAGGAAGGGCTGAGAGAGCTGGGCCTGCTTGGCCTGAAGAAAGCAGGGAGGGAAACTTACCAGTGTGCATAAATATCTGAGTGGAGAAAGAGAGAGCTGAGCTTTTTTCAGTAGTGCCCAGTCATGGGAGAAGAGGTGACAGGCACACCCTGAACTACTGGCTGTAGCTCATCCTGCTCAAGCTGGGCAGTTGGACAAGATTATCTCCAGAGCAACATTCCCTGAGTTTCAATGTTTTAGTAGTGTCTTTGAAAACATTTCTCCTTTTTTTTTGTTTAATAGAAGTAACCACAAAGATAATGTTTTACTTTTAAAAGCAAAATAAAATGCATTGATTTGGTGATCTTGCACAGAGCTTAGTGAATGACACAAGTTGCTTTGGGCTTTGTCAAACTCTCAGATGGATGGACAAAGATTTTTTAATGTCTTATCAGTTAAATGTTTCAATAAAATCTACTACATTAGGTAGGATATTGCACATCACTGAATGAGTGGTAAATGAGCAATAACAAAAGTTATTCAATATTTTCAGGAGGTAAATGCATTACTTGTTTTATGGCTTTATTTCTTTCCACTATATCAGACAAAATGACTAAACATGACTGCCTGTGTCTTCTCAGATTCGTAATGTGTGTCACAAGAGATACAGATACCATTCTCAATATTTTTATTTTTAATTATAATTGATTTCTAAAGACATACAAGAGTAGAAAGATTTTGAGGACAGCTCTGTTAATAACTGCACACACACACTGAAGCCCTTCATATCTACAGTATTAATAAATTGTTAACAAAAGTGTAGAAAGAAATTATAACACTTTTAGCAAACCATTTCTAAGTAATGTTTCAAAATTTTATATTGTATTGCATTTATAGTAATGCGTGCTGCATTCAGATTAGCTATGTTTAATATTGCAACACTTCTTCTACCATACCTTTCTTCCTAAGTATGTGATATGAACCATGACATTACAATCTTAAAGCTGTAACAAGAATGAGTTATGTTTGTACTATTTCCCATTCTCATTATATTCTTTGTCACACAATGAATTAATGTTGTGCCATTCTCTGCTCTCATTACAATCTTTTCCTTATGAATGGGGCATCAGAATTTTAATGTCTTTTGTAATCTCTGAGTTATAGGAGTGTGTTACACTACCATGACCTTGCTAATATTTTGCATGGTCATTGGCTGGCTGCACACTGCTGGGTGTGAGGCTACACCAAGCAGCCAATCCAGGGGGTTTGACAGTGGCTGCTTTGGAGTGTTCCACTAACCTGACATAAAGCCCAAGTGGGTTAATGCTGCTCCTAAGGACTGCTAAACACAAGAAAGTGTTCATTCTCTTCCCAGGTATGAACAAAGTATCAAGACTTCAGTTTCCACAAATTATGAAGCACTTACAAAAATGATAATATGCAAGTGTATATGCTTTTTGCAAGTGCTTTCATTCTTCCCTTGCTTTTATGTTTTTCATGGATTTATAAACCTGTTATGCATTGCTTCCATATTAAAAAATAAATTCAATTGAGGCTTCTAAATTTCTGTTGTTCTTAAATTGAAATCAGTTGAAAGTTAGGAGTTTAACAAGTTGCTGATGCATTGAGTATGTGGCTGACAGATTTTTGTGCACTTAATAAATGAGTGCACATATTGTCCCTCTTTTCCAATTTTGAAACCCAGAAATAGGGTATATCCACTTCCACTCCCTATGCTTTTAGCTAAAATTCTGAACATTTCCAGTTATGTATTTAAATACCTTCTCATCTTTTTAGAGATAAAAACTTGATAAAGTTTTGTACAACTAGCTTAAAAAAATCTTTATATTTAAATCATAACAAAGTCTGATATAAATCAGAACATATTGCAGAAACATGGAAAAAGAGAATATAAATTATAAAAGGGATTCATGTTTATCAAATATGTTTTTCATGTTAGTTGATTCTTGAAAGCATTTTCCAGTTTACCCAACATAAATTATATATATGATAATGAATAAATATGGATTTTCCTTTTTTTTTTTATCCTATCATGTAATAAAAACATATTCATAGCCCTAAGGAGCTGTTATTAAAAGTTGTTTTGTGATAAAAATTCTGAATCAGTTAGGAAAATATTAATACTGGCATGTTGAATAAGATGACAAGTAAATTGGCATATGTCAGTCAGTACCATGTTGAAATAAAGCCAGTAACTTAAGTCTTTTTGGGAGAGTATAATTTTCCATTTAATAGAAAAGCAACTGTAAGCAATAAACAGTATTTGACGTAGGTGCTGCTGAAACCCTTAACTACTAAATCACAGCCCACCCATCAGTCTGAGATACTAAGGAGGTTGCTTTGGTTAGGAAACTGTCATTCAGAATTGTGTAAAAGCACTGTGACCTTACAGAGGCTATGGGAATGAGAACACTCACAGGAGCCTAAGAGCTTTGCTGAATAGCAAAGGGTATCTTGCACACAGAATTCCTTACCTGTAGTCCAGTTCTATTTTCTGTTCTGGGGTGATATTTGAGTGCTATAAGAAATACTGGTCAGCAGTGGTTCATACACACAGATTCTTTATTTAAGTGCTTTTTCTTTGGAGCTTATCAATCTACATTCTCACAATCAGCGCTTCACAAATTTTAAATTAATTTATCCTTATAATATTTCCAGTAAAGTAAAGAAATATGTTACAGCTTGTGAACTGAATTTAGATGAAATTACTCACCTGGTTTGGCCTAGCAGGAATATCACTAACTTTGTACACTCACACACAGTCAGGTTTGTGAAGGAAAAATCAGTATCTGGAACCTGACCAATGGCCAGTTAGGAACATGGGCCCTAGTGGCCAATTTTTGTTATTGTTAAAGGATTTTAGGAAAACCCCTCCTTTGTCAAAATTCAGAGTGTGGGGCAGAGAATGTACTGAAGAGCTTCTCTACTGCTCTTGCAGCCCAGAAAACCAGTTGTATCCTGGGCTGTATTCAAAGCAGCGTGGGCAGCAGGGCCAGGGAGGGGATTCTGCCCCTCTGCTCTGCTCTGGTGAGACCCCACCTGCAGTGCTGCATCCAGCTCTGGGGTCCCCAGCACAGGAAGGACATGGACCTGTGCGAGCAAGTCCAGGGGAGGGCCACCAAGATGATCAGAGGGATGGAGCAACTCTGCTAAGAGGAAAGGCTGAGAAAATTTGGACTATTCAGCTTGAAGAAAAGAAGACTCTGGAGCAATCCAATTGAGGCCTTTCAGTACCTAAGGGAGGCCTACAAAAGAGCTGGAGAGGGACTGTTTACAGGGGTATGTAGTGACAGGACAAGGGGAGTGGCTTTAAACTGAGATTAGGCTTATAATGGATATTATGAGGAAATTCTTTACTGTGACAGTGGTGAGGCACTGGAACAGATTGCCCAGAGAAGTTGTGGATGCCCCATCCCTGAAAAAGTTCAAGGCCAAGTTGGATGGACCAATGAGCATCCCGGTTTAGCGGAAGGTTCCTTGCTAATGGCAGGAGGATGGGAACTAGATGGTACCTAAGGTCATTTCCAACCCAAACTATTCTATGATTCTACGATACTGGAAGAATCTGAATCAGTCCATTTTGAACCATTTGAGCATGTGTATATGTTGGAAAGTCATTGGGCTTTATCTCTGCTGTATAAGCCTTTAAGAAAAAGCTACAAATAAATAAGAGCTTCCACTCTACGGCTGCATTATTATGGTGTCTCAGGAAGGTGTAACCAGGAAACCAAACCTACCACTTGAAGTTGGCTTTTCTGGGAAGAAACGGGAGGGGTTGCTCTGTGACACAGGATCACAAAACAATATTGCAGATTTATTAGTTTCTGTGAGAGTTATAGGGCAATGGCTTTCATGTAGTAGCTTATTTGTTTCTAAATGAATATCTTTAAATGTACCTAAAGAATTTTTTTCTTCTTTCTCTTTTTGCAGTTTTTGTGTCTACTTGTACTCTCGTCCTTTGCATTTAAATTAGATGGTCCTGTCAGCATTTAATTACTATCAAATGCAGCTGTGTAACAAAGTCAAATGCGGAACATGTGTCAAGTTTTAAATTTCTGTTTAGAGACTTGATTAATTTGATTTGGGTAATGTATTTAGGAAAAATGAAGTTCACATAACATTAATTCTGTCCCAGAACAGTGGTGTCCACAACTTGTGTGAGGACAAAAGTGCATGTGCTTTGAACTTTGAAGCAATCCTTTTACAGGTTAAACCTCGTAATTCTGAGATTTTTCTGCCATTGTATTAAATGTATTACGGTAGATGTTAGATAATTACTTCAGTTTCCAAAACTTTGTGCGGCTACTTTCCTTCAAGGAAAACCTAGGCTGGTTTTACGCATTAAAAAGCGTTGATTCCATACAACATGGCAATAGTTCAAAAATATGGGAAAGCAATGGCTAAAACTGAAGTCAAGCTCTGAAATACCAAAGCAAAGGTTATTTTTGCATCCTAAAATCTGTTTTTCCATAAGGATTTTTATTTCCATGATCGATGACCTTTTTTCCCATACATTTTTTCATCTGATAGCCTCTGGCCTTTCTGAACTTGAACAGAAAAAAACCTCTGATTTTGAAAGAAAATGGGATGAAGTACAAAAGTATGTATAAATGGGAATTTGTTGCCAGATGTCAGAAGACTGGACTGACTGGAGAAAAAAGACCTGACCGAGGGTACCTGACATGACTACAAAACCAATTTTGTTTGTTCGTTGTTTTTTACCATAGTCCATTGCACTCTCACTTTTTTTTTTAATAACATTAAGAAACCACATTTGTTATTTATCTGAAGGATTTGTATTTACATATGCTTACTTCAAGTCACTACTGCAAATTAAGCTTCTGCAAAATGTACCTTCTCAGGGAAAAAAAAAAAGGTGAAGGGCTACAAAGAGCTATAAGTAACCTTGGCATTCTTGCTGATAAAAATAAATGCATGTTTAGTTTAGAAAGTTCTATATTAAGCCCAGCGGTATATAAAAAATTAATTGACATGACTGCTGGTAAAGCATAGATCTTAGCAGTTTCATCTGTTCATTTCTGACTTAGCCAACTGTATAGCAGCTGAAGACTCTGAATGGCTTTGCAAATTTTGCAAACATGAGCTGTAAATTTTGACAGAGTGAAAAAACTTAGAAGTTTCCTCATTACTTTTTAGTCTGCTTCAAGAAAAAGATTTTATAAAAGAATAAGTTTGATTTTGTCACAAATGCATATAGAATAGATGATATACAAGAAATATATATTTCATATTATATTAATTATTAATTTTATGTGTGTGTATATATATATGTAACCTTGTTTCCTAGAGAGACATCCAGAGTTTTAGGCTCTCTACCTTGTAGCGCCTTCCTTGAACTACAAGTTCTCCCACTTCCAGTGTTAAAAAAAATTCTACATCAAGTGATAAATTGTCCAGTATTCTCTGCAAGTGAAAATTCTTGCAAAACCAGTGACCAAGATGCAGCCACCTCTTGTTACAAGTACACTAACACTGCAATTCTCAGCATTTTAGGGTGTGAAGCGAAACAATAGCTCTTATTCGGCTGAAACTGTGAGGGGAATTTAGATAAGCAGAAGATAATTATACAGGTTAGAATTTGGCCGTAACACCGAAGCTGACACCTCCTATCAAGAGGTATGTAATCACATTGCGTGATTTTCTCAAGAAACACTATGCAGAGCAGTGCTAATTTCCAATGCTCTTGTGAACAGCATTTTACAATATATGTTATTTTTGAGGCTCCATGAAAATTCTCTGTAACTGCTTTTAAGACATTTCCCCTGGTGCAGAGATTTATTTTTTTTAAGAACATGTTCTGAAAAGCACTGACAGCCTCTTCAGCTGAAGAGCCAGGATTGTCAGCCATTGAAGCAAAAACCTGAATCTGCTTTGACACCCCAGAATAAGCTTCTGGCAATGTTATGTCTTTCTTTTAGATGTTTGGATAAATCACACAGCTCAGAAACTGCATCATACATTATGCCTAAGTTATAAACAAATGTTGCTGAGGTAAGGATATTTCTCAGTCCAATGTACTGAATCTCTAGATGTCTCTTAGCTGCCTCAGTGAAATGTTTTCTCAAGGCTTGTCTCTGCATTCCAGCTGGCTTATATGGATCTTCCAGGAGACCCAACCAAACAGAGGTCTGTATTGATGCTCACTCCTTTCTTAAGCACCTGTGTTTTTCCACCAGCAGCACAGTGTTTGGAGTAGCTGTAATCCAAAGGAGATACACTAGAAAAGAGAAAGAGAGAATTTGTGCCAATCACTGGTGTTGTTCTTTCTGCCTCTAACTTCAATAAGACTTGTGATCATGGCAAGTGAGGACTTTATTTCCCAGTGGCTGTCCTTATGTGATACCTGATTACTGCAGGTTCCTCCCTTCATGTGGTTTGTGGTTGCTGGCAGCTGACCTGGACTGAACAGAGGATCCACGTGGATAGAGTGGTATTGTTGAAACATTCACAAGCTGTGTAACAGGCTTACTTCACTACCTAATGATGTTTAACCTTTCCATTTGCTCATGTGAAACACCACCTGCATTATGTGTCTTTCCTCTTGGGTTCTGTAAAGCACAAAGCTTCAGGGTCTGCTCCTAGGCAGGAACAGAGACTTGGTGGAGATTGTGCTGGAAGAGTTCTGTGATAAAACCACTGTGAAGGAGAATTTTGAGGGCCGTCAACAGACAACATGGGAAAGATATGTGTAAAGTTTCTTCTAGTTTAAAGGGCCTTTTCACAGTCCTGAAAAGCATGTGTATATGAAACAAATAATAGGCACAAAACTACCTGCCCTGTTTGGACATCTAGGTTCTTCTTTGTTTGTTGGGGGGGCTTTTTGCCATGTGGTGTTTATTCCCTCTAACTCTGAGTATTTAAAAGTTGGATTTTTCCATATTTGGTGGACACAGAATCCTTGGAAGATTATTCATCTCACTTTTCATGTACTGCACTGCAGAGAACTGTGTTTTGGATGATTTTTTCTATTCACTGTAAAAAGACATTTAGACAAATCTATTCATGTAGTCTTCAGCTCCTAAATGGTTACAGTTATACACTATGAAAAGCACTTACAGACAATTGAATTGCTATTTTAATTTTTTTAAAGGTGTTATAGTGCTACCCATGTATATATGATAATCAGACTGTTAAAACAGTCATCCAGGATACAGAAGATATATGCTTTAAGATGTCTCTATTCCAAAATGCTGTAAGTCATGTCTCCCAGTCAGGTAAATTCCACCAATGGCTGACAAATACATCACGGCTAACAGTTACCAAATACTAAACTCCTTAGGAACTGTGGGCTCGCATGCTCCAAGTCATAACCACAAATTACACAAAACACGTTAACTGAGATTTATTAAAAAAAAAAAGAAAGCAAAATGTTTATTACCCCCATTCCTATACTAGTGTGTCATTCTGGATTTAACATTCTCACTTTGTTGCCAGATGTCCTACTTCCAGGAGACAGGCAGTGGGTGTTAGAAGTGAGGAACATAATGAGAACTCCAAAGGTGAATTAATGAATGCTGATGTTCTTCTGGCAGATAGCACCTCTACCGTGTACCTATTTTAAAACCTTTGTCAAATAGCAGTTGATTTCAAAGGCATGAGAGAACATGTATGTGTCTTGATACAGTAGGTTTGACTGAATTTCAGATTTTAGGGAACATGGGAAGTATAAAAATTTCTCTTCTAGATTCAGCTGTCTGCATGGGAGGCATCTAGATAGTCAGTATCCATTCTTTCTCAAAAGTAACTGGAAGAACTAGATATATCAAGAGCAAATCTCCTTAGAAGCTGATTTATTCCATCTTCTTTAGGAACTGGTACGGATTATACCATGGGCTGGAAATACCATTCTCTCTGGGCTAACAACAGAGGAAATTAAGACAGTTCACTTAGGCTAAATGTCTAACTTTTTGATGGGTTAAATTTAAATTACATGAATGTCAACCTCACTTGTATCTGTTATTTGGTTTCCTTTGCGACAGTGGTTTAGAGATTTACAATGCTGCCGAAGAATGAAGGCAGGCAAACCAGGTGAATGGCATGATGAGGACTAGAAGTCATTAAGACAGATAGTGAGTCAAGAAGTAAGAGATGGGAGACCCAGAAAGGGGAAATTAAGAGATCACATACAGAACATTTTAAACTTATTTACTCCAATAAGTATTTTGCCATTGAAAAAGTATGGCATTGAGACAACCTTGTTAGACAATAGAATCCCTAAAATAATTTAAGAGAAACATTAAAAGTGAAAATAGATATTAAATCCTTTTGTTGGCTCTTCAGAATATAGAAAAATAATTGGGGTTCAGGCAGGAAAGGGTAGCATCCTCCACCTCCAGATATCCATCTAATGATGTTATAATAAAAATGAGAGGTTTCCTAAATAATACCAAGAAATTTCCAGAATGGCTCAGACACACTTGACTCTACTTTATGGAATATACTGACAACAAGTTCAGGAATTCTAAAATATGTCTGAAAATAGACAAGTCCTAATGATAGCATAATTTCCTTCCCATATTAGGGGTTGGTAAGAAGATAGATCTGCATTAAAGACCATAAAAGGTCAAAAAATGTTTATGGAGGAGTAAGAAACTTGCTTGCTTTATTTAGGCTTTAATTTAAGCAAATATGTAAAAAATAAACTTGTTCAAATCTGGGATTTCTGAGAATGCTCTTTTATTTGCTTTTGCTTGGTTTGATTGCAGGAAGAAATGGTATGGTAGTCTTAAAATCAGATCTGACTTTTACAAGGAATCATAGTGCATCCACTCACACAGTGGAGTGGAGGAAAATGGAAATACATGGAAACATGTAAAGTATCAATGAACTGGAGCGCTTAGAAATATTTGGAAAAATAGACAAGACAAAAGTAATGCATTTGTTGATTCCGAAAGGGTGGGCACAGCTGAAATTGACTTGAGGGATTGTTGTAAGTGAAATAATATCTAAGGTGTTCCCTCAAGTGGAGAGGTGAAAAGAGAAGATGCTGGAGAGTAACATTATGTGTCAAAATACAGTGCCAATGCCACAGTTTCAGGTTGGAAAACTGCTGTGACAACAACATTTTGTGCATAAAGTTATTAGCAATTAATAAATAAATAAAAATAAAAAAATTAGAATGAACTCCTGCTGCAGATCACCATGCGAGAGGAGACAAAGAACTTAAAACTGCAAGCTTAGCTCTTGAGAGACTGTCCAGGACATTTATAAGAACATAAAAAGGAGAGGTGAAAACAACACACTCAATATGTTTATATCAGTCAGGCAATCTCAAAAACAATGCAAAGGGTTTGCCAAGGATATTATGATGAGAGATGCTAATAACTTTATGGAGAAAGTAGAGGATACTTGAGGGAAGGATACATCCTACCAGCCTCTGTACCTATCCATAAGCATGCAATACTGTGATCAGAAGGGATTAAATATCTATACAGCAGATATTCCTGGAGTGAAGGCAGCTTGCTGAATTATATAAATTCCAAATATTATTAGGGGATAGGCATTGCATGAGTCTATATTAGTGTATATGAGTCTCAAGTGTAGCCATAAGTGCTGAGCATATTGCACCTCCTCTAGAATCCTGAGTGCTCTTAGACCCCTACTCTCAAAAGAACTCTATCATGTGAAAATGAGCTGAATTTTGTATTGGTATTTATTCAGTGTGACCTGGGATATAAAACATGCTGCTGTTATTTCCAGTTTCTCCAGATGAGATCACAGTTGGCTGTTGGAGCATCTTTTCTGCTCCAGCCTGAAACTGGGCAGGTGAGCTTAAAATCTGAAGCAGACATGGAGAAGCCCTCACACAACCTCACAGCAGGATGGCCCAGGATGTGGCCACCAGAAGCACAGCTGTGCAGCTGAGACTGTGCCACCCTGCACAAAAACTTCCCTGAAACAAAACAAAAACCTCTTGCTTGGCACCATCTCACATGGGAGGAGGCAGCTACTAGCTGAGAGGCAAATCCAGAGCCTGCTCCAAGACATGTGCCTGCCTGTTTCCTAATCTGGAAACAACAATGGTCGGTTGCTTGAGGTCACACATGCAGCGTAATCACAGAGAAATATTGTGGTGCTGTGGAAATAGTCCAAAGGAAAGAAAAGAGAACAGTAGATGAAATGCATGCAAATTTTGGTTTCACATACAAAAAAAACCAGCATGAAAAATATTTTCAGCGAGGGCCATTATAACGTGAATGAGTGACGTGAAAATTTCGTGTGTGACAACTAATTTATGTCATTTTTTCCTCATATGGGGAAGCATCTTAAGGAATATTTTTGGGGTTTAGCTTCAGTCTTCTATCTAACCTTTACATTAATAATTTGGATGATAGCGTGAATTCAATGAGAGGATTAATTAGAAAGAGAGAAGAGCAATAAAAGGCGTCCCAGAGAGATTAGGATAGAAAACAACAAAGTCAGTTACATGCTGAGCTGGTGTGAGTTAACAAACAAAATAATCTGAAATACCAATACCACACAGAAACTGAAAGGATTTATGTGGAGTGAAGAAAGCATTATTAAAAGGGAAATTGACCTGTGATGTGAAGTGATAGCAAAAAAATGCCATCTGTTTTGGAATGAAGCACCTCACCACAGAGAATGAAGACAGTAGTCCTTTCCACTAACATTCTGTGTGATCCCATCCATGGTACTGCATTCCTTCCTGGATATCTCATTAGCAGGATTGCAGTTTGGAAAGTGCCAAAGTAATTAGGAAACAAGAAATTGTTGACTTTAGGTGGAGGGCGTGGGAATTAGTAAATTAAATGCGAAAACTTACGTAGCAATGTTTAAAGGAAGAACATAACACTCTGAAAATGCCCCGGAACTGTCAGGGCCGGAAAAGAATTGTCTGATACAAGTCCTGGCACAATTGAGCTAAGGCTGAAAAGAAAAATAGTAGATAAATGCAGGCAAAATAACCAGGTATATTTCCTGCCAATTGTCGTTATTAGGCTATCTTCCAAGGGAAGCTTTTTCACTTGGGACATTAAAAATTGGATTGGGCAGAATTCTGTGAGATGTATTGTTTTATATGGCTTAATAAGTGGTTTCTGTCACTAATATGGGCCAAATATATCAAGACTGCATACAGTTCCTGCTGCTATTAGGAGCAGGTATTCAAGCACAGAATGTGTCCCTGTGATTCCTGTATGGTGTTCTTCAGTGAGATGTCCTTGCATTCACCATTTGCTAGACATCTTTGGTCTTTTCAATGGCATGTAACTGGCTGTATGAACATTTCTGACTGACTCATATTTAACCTGAGATTTCTAGCTGAGAAAGTGGGGACTGTTTTTGAGTATGTGCTCTTTCCAATTCACTGGACTTACTAGCAGTTTATACCCTGTGTTTGGTTAAGAATGTTCTCAGGCACTATTCTAAGATGTTATTAATCCTTTTCATTATTGTTTTTAATCATTGTGGGTGCGTACCATGTGCCAAGAATAGGCTGCAAGGTTTAGTTTCCTTGCCTGATAGTTTAATAATTCTCTCTTGAATAGGAGAACTTGCCTTCAGAAAGATTTATCAGGTTAAAAAAAGGTTTTGATTTAATATTTGAAGATGGAGTTAGCCTCCTGCTGTGCTTTAAGGATTTGAAAACCTGCTGCAAAGTGGCATTTCAAAGACAGCTTAATATTAAATTCAGTTTGCAATATTCATATCTAATTGTTGTAAGACCTGTTGCTCTGTTAATAAGTGGCAGAATAACAGTGTTATTATGTTTGGTTTTCACATGCATTTTTAGACCGTTGTTAAAGGACATTGTTCTTGCAAAGGCTTTCCTCAAAGAAAAGAAAAACATTTACATATACAGTAGATAAACTCCTACAGCTTCAGAGCAGTCTGGGTGTTTATCATCTTGTGCAGAACTGATTTGAGTGTTATTCATCTCAGCTATTCTCAGAGTACACATTTTATTCTCATTTAAGCATTGGCTAGTTGTGTTATCCAAATCACTGCATTATGAAAATAAAATATACAAGAACATGAAATTATATGAATAGGAAAATATGCTATTTTTTATGAACAGCATGCAATCTCGTCCTCTGTGTTTTCTTCTACAGCAGAAGTAATGTAATAAAGAATTTTATATGAATTCAGCACTGATGTTATTGGGTGATTTAAAACCATTTTCCCACTGTAACTCAGCTGTTCTGCATTTTTAGAGATTGTTTTTACCCATATTACTGACAATATCTAGAGAGTAGCTGCAGAAGTGACACTGGCTACTTGCTTCTGTTGGACGGCTTTTATCTGGCATAAAACTATTAAACATACAGTCATTATGAATCATTAATAGCCTGACAGCAAAGTTGACTGCAGTGGGAAAATCAAGTCAGTTTTATTATTCATTAAGACATTCCTGAAGGAGCTAACTTTTCACAGAAATAATAGACAATAGAATTATAATATTTCATACTTATGAATGTGGTCATGTGTTAAACTACTTTGCCTTCTTATAATCAGATTTTTTCAGTTACTTATGCTAATCATTTTGGTTACATTTTTATTGCATGCATTCTGCTTAATTCAAAAACCTGTCTTACAGGATACCAAAGTAATGTCTGATTTTCTTTATAATAGTTACATTATACACACCTTGTTGTATTAGTATTAAATTTTAGTTTCTCAAAGGAATTTTATAAATTAAAATTAGGCCAACTATGAATTTAAACCTAGTCTGAGACAGTGCCTCACGTTCCTCTTACACAGGTCTTACTCTTTCTCAAACAGAAAAAATTACAGGTTTTGTAAAGAAATACATGTTAATGGCTGATGTACACATTCCAGTAAAGACAAGAGCACTGAGACGTTTGACTTCCTTTTTCCTTCTTTTTCCTCTTTCATTTTGGCCTCTTTTGGTATGGGATAGTATTAGTAGCTCTCAAGTTAGAGCCAGAGAAGTAATGTTGGGACAGGGTGCTGTAGAGAGAGATATGATTCTAGCTCTTCTTAGGGTAAAATTTGCAAATTCACCTCAGATTTGTGAATTCAGCCTAACATTTAGAGGTTCTTTGAATACAAGCCCATGAACATAGTTGGTGGAGTTGGCTAAGGTTTTACTTGCCTATATGAGTGAAACCTCTCCCCCTCCGATTTCTGTGTATTTAAGCCATGCACTCATTCAGCATCCTAATCTCTTCATTTTGCTATCTTCAGAATGTGAATTCCACTGCCACACAAGAAAAACTAAAAGTCTAATATATGAAGGGGTTTTTTATATTTTTGGTCATAAATATTGCCGTGGATTTTCGATGCTCACAAAGAGAACACATTGACCTTCATAGATGAGATTCTGCCATATCCGTGCACATGGAGCAGTGTTTCACTCACAGCTTTTCACTTGGTCCAGTTGCTGAACTTGGCTGAGAAGATAAGCTTATATGACTGTGCAGAAAAACTTATTTAAAGGGGTAAGTAAATTCAAAGCTGTCTCACATACTATACAAGTAGTGTCACAACTTGGAAAATACAATGTTATTCCTAAACTTCTTAGATAGTTCAAGACTGGCATTTTAATATTAAACTTAAATGAAAACACATGATTCAAAACATCACATTGTAAAAAGGTGCATTCAGAGGAATCACAACTAACATATCTACAGTTGTAACTGTTGAACATCTGTTTGCAAACTTTAGTTCAATCAAACTGTTGTAAAATAACACCTTAATATTAATGAATCTAGGTACACTTCCAGTCCACATCATTCTTTTTTTGCAGACATTGAGACAGTGCTATTGATAAGACAAAAAGACAGCACCAAAATTAGAGAAGTGATACTAAAACAGCACTACAGAAAAGTTAACACATCCTGAGAACAATCTGTCTTCTGGTAGGTTCCAGAAGTAGGTTCTGGTGTAGAATCATAGAAATGTTTAGGTTGGAAAAGACCTCTAAGATCATTGTGTCCAACTGATCACTGTGTCCACCTATTAACACAGCACTGACAAGTCCACCACTAATTCATATTTAATGCTACATCTAAACATCTTTTAAATACCTCCAAGGGATGGGGCCTCTGCCACTTCCCTGGATAATCTGTTCCAATGCTTGACCACTCTTCCAGTGAAGAATTTTTTCCTAATAGAATGCCTAAGCTTCCCCTGGCACAACTTGAGGCCATGTCCTCTTGTACTGTCATTTGTTACCTGTGAGAATAGACCCATATGTTGCTACAGCCCCCTTTCAGGTAACTGTAGAGAGCGATAAGGTCTTCTCTGAGACTTCTTTTCTCCAGATTAGACAGCACCAGTGCCCTCAGCCACTCCTCAGGAGTGTGTACCTGGCTAAACAAGAGAGTGGAAAATATGCATGTTGAGATACCATACAACAAGAGACTGTTAGACTTGTTGAAGGCTTTGCTGGAAGGTTAATGATACCTTAGTCATCAGTGACATTGGGGTTATGGGCCTGACTGACAGAGAGGATGCCAGTATTCTTCACAGTGATTAGAAAGCACATAAAAAGGGAGCAAGTGTGAGGGAAGGTTATCAATGCTATTTCAGCCATGTTCTGTCATTGTTCCCTGTGCTTAGGTGAAGAGGTCTCACTGTCTCTTGCTATTTCAGTGTACCTCAGACAGTCCATCCAGGTCCTTACATTTAATCATTAGCTTTATTCCTTTCATATGCAGTTTTAAACAGTGGTCCATCCCTTTCATTCCTTTCCCACATCCTCCTCAGAAAGCTGTTTCGGTTCCTGACCTCTCTTCCTGTCGCTCTCCACTGGCACTTCAAGCCTATTTTATTTTCTCTCACTGTCTCTTCTTACAAGTTTGCAAAAAATCATTTTTTCAGTTAATTACTCTAGCATTCCTGAAAACCCATTCTTAGCAAAGTTCCCTCGTACCTTAACTTGCAAGTACTTTGAGAACTCGTATGTTTAAAACACAAATGTAGGCACATGATATATACTAATCTGTGGAGCAGAATGTAAAACCCCAGAACAAAATCACTGCTTTATTGCTGGTGTCATCCAAAGAGTCTATAAATCTGAATTTTATATCTGCAACACATGAGCAAAACCTGGCCTGTATTTCTTTTTAACATATCTTCATTCTAATCATTCCTAACACTAACTGCAAGTGTCTCAAACTTGACAGCTAGTTTAGCATTAGACAACAATAGAATATTTCATTTCTGTAAGTTTAGTTATCTTGTTAAAATTCATATTTGCTTGTAAAATACTGGGAAAGGCTTTTAATCATTTGCTGTCAAAATGCCAGGTGGGTTTTTACATCAAGAATTGGCAAAGTCAAAAGATTCTTTTTAAGTATTTTTTTAAAATGTAAGATATATTTTCATACTGCCTGAAAAACAATAAAACGTATTGCTGAAAAAAGAGAGGGACAAATGAAAACTAAAGATGGGGCTTGCAGGTCTGTAGGGTTTTGCTCTACACAACACTTGTGGATGTGTGGTAGAGCTGAGGTTAAACAAAGTAGACAGGGAGGGTTTCGGGCCCAAGAGCAGAGAAGAACCTGAAAGGAGGAGCTGCCTGAGATGGGCTCCTGCAGGAATCACATCAGAGAGAATGTAAGCAGGATGGGAATGGGAGCTACCTTATGCTGCCAAGCATGAACAAAGATGAAAAGTCAGTGAAGGACTGGGGAGGAGGCTGAAGGAGGAGGAGGAGGGAAAAAACAATGAGTTGAAACATAGTCATCTCTGTTGGCAAAACAAATTTCTCCATACAATCTTCTCACAACCCCAGCTATTTCTTCACTGCTGCTCCACTGTTATTGCTCTCAGACCTGTATAAAAAAACCAGAGAAACTATTTTGTGGTAGCTTTATTCTTAATGATATGTTATCCATTTGTATTTATAGGCCATCCATGCCCAGGAGCCTTTGGGCACATAACAAAATATAACTAAAACACAGCTTAGTTTTAAAAAAGGCAACATGGCCCAATTAATTCCCCAATTAATTAATTTATTCTACATAGCTTTGAATTTTGGTCTAAGGATTTTATGTAGGACATTTGAAAAAAAAAAAGAACAGTTCCACTGACAAGACAGGTAATTATTTTATTCAATGATTTTTCTCAATGCAAAGTTATTAATAGCTGGATCACTAGTGGGGGGCCAAATTCTGCCCTGAGGTAAATCCAGCACCATTTCACCAACTTCAAGGGAATTACTGTTTTACTCGGATCAGAACTGGGCTGTTAAATTATAAGCGCCCAGTTATTCATAGAACTAAATTATTTTTCTTTCCTTTTTTTTTCTCTTGTTCTTCAAATATAGAAGTTAGCTCTAAATCACTAAACCAAACCTGAATTATATGGGTGTAGTTTCTCCTCTAAGGAAAAGAGGAGAAACAGTCTCCCTCTCAACCCCTTGAGAAGCATCCACAGGCCTCATCTGTGTCCACACAGTTCTCTCTCTGTAAAAACACAGGCAGAGCTGGACAAGACCTCAAATAAAGTTCACATTGTCAGAAAACAAATGACATATGTAAGGTAAGAGGACAAAGGAAAGGCAAACATATTCAAATATTTAATGTACAAGGCTGCACATCTTTTCTCCTCCTCCCAAACCTGAATCTTCCCAGTCTGTGTGTCCTTTGATTAAGCTTTGAATTCTCTGAAGAAGAAAGGGGTTTAGGTTTTGGGATCACCGTGCCCATATATTGTCAGCCTGGTGGTGGCTTCTCGCTCCTGTGAAGGGAGGGAGCAGGTGTGGAATGAACACTGGTCTGCCCCCTCTTCTCAGTGAATTTACACCCACATGCTTTCAAGTGCCCTGCTATGTTTAAATACCTCATTATTAGGTAGCAATCATGTTATCTCTTTGCCATAACATACTTCCTTGTTTTGAACATGGATCACTGACATACTTAGGCTGATGCTGATAACCAAATGTCAGGCTGAAAGGGAATTTGCCTCCTACAAGGTAGTAAATTGATACATGTTGGTAGCATCCTTGAGAGAATGGGCATTAATACTTTTCTGTTGCATATGGAAACTTTGTGCCATAAGATCATTCTGCATTCTCTGTATTATGACATGAAACTTGTTTATAGCACATTTTTTCACTCTAGACGTAAGAGAAGACCTTTTTTTCATTGTTAACATCTTCCTTCCATTCCTTTCCACCCTTCTGCTTCCCTTCAGCCTACAAATAGCAAAAGTAGTCTATAACCCCCCCCAAATTCAAATTGGAGTAGAATACCACACTGAGAGGAAATGTGATTTAATAACTTGTTAGCTTGGGACTAGAACAATTCACTTTCCAGCATTATTTTAGAGCGCTCGAGTGACCTTGAACAAATCCCTCTATCCCTCTCTTCGCTTAAATTCCCCATTTATATAACAGAAGCAATGATTATTCTTTACTTGTCGCTGTAAGGATAAGTACAAAAACATTATAAAGCTCCAACTGAAACAAAAGAGAGTATCTGAGTAGCAGATACTTGTAAAAGAGCGACTTAAATTTCATGTATACTCCTTGCTCCCTCCCTTCTCATCTCCAGAGTTTTAGAAACCAGAGTTAGAAAGTACATCAGTTCATCTCACTTATAGAACTGAATGTTACCAGTAGTTTTATTAAAAATGGCCATATATGGCGCGGGTTAAAATCAACACAAAAAATACTTAAGATATTCTCTTCTTTGTCTGTTGTTTACAACCCACTGCAGACAACATTTATCAAAACTGAACTGTAGAATTTACTACCACTGCTTCATTTACATACATGAAAAAAAATCCCTTAACCATGAAAATATATTTTTCAATGCAAAAAGCTTATAATACTCATCAAAATTACAAATCTGTAGAATGCAAACTATTTTGAGAACAAAGTAAAGAGTTCTAAAACCTCATTAGCAGGGAGTCCAGTCATTATTTAACTGTAAAATGGGACAGGAGAATCTATGTTCAGCCCATTGGGGCTGAATACAGTCTGTAACTCTACAGATTGTAACTTCATCCCTTTGGAGGAGATTGTATATTTTAGAACATTATCAATATGTAGTCCACCAAAAACTGTTTGAAAGGCAGGGAAAAGCTCTCCTTGAAGTAAATAATACTGAATAATTATGAAGAGAAAAATCTATTGTGTAAGTGTAGAAATCTCAGATAAATACACAGGGTGTGCCCCAGTTACTACTCAATGCTTCCAATCCAAATAGTGCTTTGTGTTGTGTGGGGATTGTGAGACGTGCTAGGATGCATTTGTTGCCAGTTATTTTTATGGGAAAGATTACTGTGATATTCGTGCACTCACAGAATTTGTGCTGAGCTCACTCTGGAACTTGTGTTGTGACATTCTAAAACTTGACTGTTGTGGTATGGAATTTGATGTCCTTGAGCTTTTAAACTTATTTTTTTAAATATCCATGTTGCGAAATATTTTCTGCGTACCCAGTTAAACCAGTTCCTTAAGCTTAGGGGAGTTAATACTGTGATTTTTCAAGAAGGAATTCTACGCCTTCCAAAATTATTCTTGTGTCTGTACTACACAATTCTTTCGCAAATAATACTGTACACACTGAAATTGAAGATAATAATATTTTTACTACCCCAGAGACTAATGAATATGCTATTCTTGCAGCTGTTGTACTGTTTACTGAAGCACAGGTAAATGCTCTGACTTGTTACTACTATGTCTGTAAGCAATTAGTCGGGAACTCAAATAAAAAGCTTTAGTATCACAATCCAGGTTTTTCATTTCCTTTAACATTCCCTTCAGTTGTACATTGTGAAGAATTTTATCTAAGAAAAGATATGGGTCTGGGCTGCCTGCCAAGATTTTGGGTTTTTAACAGATTGTTTTTCCCTGTGGGGTCGACTCACTTTCTGCTTGAGACGTCCACTTTTGTCTGTATTTCCTGAAACAAGTCACTTACATGCCTAACTCCTATACATCTTGAGTGCTTAAAGAAAAGAGGCATGCTGGTAAGGTTATCACCAATTGTTATCACCAATTATCAACCATACTTAAATATAATGTCAAGCACTTTTAAATCATTCTCTCAATGCTATTCTCAAAATACTATTTGTTGCCCCAAGTGCTTGTCCATCACTGTCCAGTCTCACACCTCTTCAATGAAAAAAGTGATTGGAGACACCAGGCAGCCATACAAGCACATGGACTGGCTTATTTCATGGAGTCTTCCAGTAATTTTTCATACAGGAATTCAGACATGGATCCACTCAGGGTCTCCTTTCTGAGCATTCTCCTGCTACACTACAGGTTATCAGACTGTTGGGCTGTAGCAAGCATGATGATGGTGGACATGACTGACCTTACCCTTGGGATTCAGTGATCATAACGTCCACACATAAGGACAGGTGTGACACAATTTAGAACTTGCATGCATTTAAAGTAGGTCACTGGAAGACGTATTCACAGCTGATCTTGGCATCTTCGTTCTTCACTGAGCTCAGGTATCTGCAGGAGTATTTTAAGCACCTGAAAACTTTGCACATCTTCCCCAAACTGTTTTTCAGTACAGTTTTAGGAAGTAGAAATGCAATTTGTAGACAAAGTACTCTATGTGATCTGTTTTGAATATGAGAGGAAAGATTTATACCCTAATGACAGCTGCAGGTGGTGCCTTTTCAGTTCCTCAGGGTATCCCTTCCTTTGGCTGCTGGTCAGAAAGGATGTGGTCTTCTGCACTTTCGGTGTCATGTCTGCCAGCTTTGTGTGGACAATCTATAATTTAAGACGCTGAAGATTTCCCTGGCTGGGTATGCTTAGGCCCCTGAATAGGCATTACAATATCATCCATAAAAGAGACTATTCTCAAACTTGAGCTTTCTATACATAAAGTACTGTGGTTAAGAGTGTCTAAACATATGGACATGATCTTGTGGTAAGAATATTCATCAGCTTTTTCTGTACGCGCTGCAAAATTTATCCATGTTTACGAATTTGAACACCTGGTGGATTTTTTTCACAAAGAACTGTTGTAAGGACAAGATTCAAAAGTCAAAAGGAGTAGCAATTAAAAAAAACTGAGTTGGGAATAAAGGTATTTGTCTATAAGTCATTGTTTCTACTTTGGAGAAGCATTGATGAAAATATTTAAGAACTGTTGAATACACAACACTATTGAAAATATATTAATGACATAATGTGAATTTTCTGGATGAAACAGTAAGTTTTGTAGTGTTCCCCTAAATATACTGTTTAATATATTACCCATAAACCAGTAACTGGGCAAAGTTCATGATGAAGGTGACTTCTCTTGAGAGAAAAACATTGTAAGTGCAAAGATATGGATTTAGAATCTGAAGAACAAGTTTTCATTTCTTTCATTTGTGGATAACAACAAAAGAACTAGTTCATCTTTAATTTTTGAAAGAAGAAAAACAAACTATGACAACCACTCAGTACATAAATAGAACATCAATGATAAATTATAAAATAGATAATTTTCCTTAGTGAATAATGAACAACAAATACTGAAAAATTAACTATTTCATTTATGTTGATAGAAAACTTAAGAACATACCAAACTAAGTTCCCTTGTTTGATTGGCAGAAAATGAATGACTTCCAAACTGCTAATGAGTTCTGGGCCAATTTGGAGTGTACTTTGCCAGTGAAATTCAAGAAACATGTAACATATTGAATCGTAGTGATCTTTCTGAACTTTCAATTATACTGGGAGTTCATCTCCTTCTAGATATGCTAGCTGTACTCTTTTAAAAAAGTGTAAGTTTATTGAGATATTCAAATGCATTGCATCATTTAGTTTGAAACTTTCATAATACTTTTATATGAAGAAAGAGCATATGCGTCAATCCTCAGTAAGGCTGTGTATACTTCAGGCGTGTATACCTCAGATATTTTCATGTTTGGGGCACATGTGCCAACTATGTTTAAGGAGTTTACACCTCAAAAATGTTTTTCTTTGCAGGCCTTCAGGTTATGTTTCAGTTAAGCAGCATTTAGCACGCTGCTTTTCACAGAGGCACACCTTGCCTCGTTTCTGTGTCTTTACACAGTGAGATGGTGCTGTAAGCAGTATAACCTGATGCTGTGTGGCCTACATTCAGAAAGTGTATATCCATATCAATTCCAAGCCAAAGCCTTGCTCAGAGAAGGAGACAATTTTGTAATGCATACATACATATACAGGAATAATCTATTTCTGTGCTTAATTTGCTACTTCTGCACGTTCCTGTTTAGGTGTTTGAAGAAACAGGACCCAAAAAACACTTCCTCTCTCATAGAGGACAGTTGTTTCAGAAGAGCCAAGAGAAGGACACACATTTTCCATCAGCCAGTGAGTGGTCCCACAGTTCTGTGCTTTTTTTTGTCAAAAGCTCCTTGCACATTTCTTACCGAGGCTTCTGACTTCCACTGCAAAGCCCCAATATTTAAGTGTGTCTGGAAGTTGTGGGAGTTTGGTGTTTCATAAAACTTCCACGTTTCATAATGCCTTACAGATATTGCAAAGCTTTTTGAGCCAATATTGGGGGTCATAAAATTTCATTGATCTCTGACAAAATGTCCAATAATCTGTAGAAGGATTGAAGCAATATTTTTAAATTCTTTATTTTTACCTCTTTCCTCTTCACTTCCTTTTTGTCAACAGTGGCATTTATTTTTATTTTTACCAGATGCCAACTAAAAAATGAACAAAAGATAAACATATTTCTCAATTCTTTTTAGAGTTGGCCACTTCATTAGGAGGTTTCTGAAATATGTAGAAGATAACTTCCTGACACAGCTGGTGACTAAGCCAACTAGGGAAAGCACCCGACTGGATCTGGTGTTTGCAAACAGAGAAGGACTGGTGGGTGATATGAGGAGGAGGGTCAGCAGAACTGCCACTTACAGAGAGTAGACTTTGGCCTGTTTAGGAGTCTGGTTGACAGAGTCCCTTGGGAGGCAGTCCTGGAGAATAAAACAATCCAGGAAAGCTGGACATTTTTCAAGAAAGAAATCTTAAAATTGCAGGAGCAGGCCATCCCCATGTGCTGAAAGATCAGCCAGCAAGGAAGAACACTGACCTGGCTGAACAGAGAGCTTTGTCTGGAACTCAGGAAAAAAATGGAGAGTTTATGAACTTCACAAGAAGGGGCAGGTCACTCAGGAGGACTATGAGGACGTTGTGAAATTATGCAGGGAGAAAATTAGAAAGTTCAAAACCCAGCTAGAACTTAATCTGGTTACTGATATAAGAAACATTTTTAAAATGTTTCTATAAAGAAGTGAGCAACAAAAGGAGGGCTAAAGACACCCTCCATCCTTTATTTAATGCAGGAGGAGACACAGTGACAAGGGGTGAGAAAAAGGCTGAGGCATTTAATGCCTCCTTTACTTCAGTCTTTACTATTAGTCAGACCAGTTGTTCTTGGAGTTCCCAGCCCACTGAGCTGGAAGATAGGGATGGGGAGCAGAATGAAGTTCACAAAATCCAAGAGAAAATAGTCAGCAACCTGCTACAGCACACAGATGCACACAAGTCTATGAAGCAAGATGAGACCCACCCAAGGGTAATAAGGGAACTGACCTTAAGTGCTCACCAAGTCATTTTCAATCATTTACCAGAAGTTCTGTCTGACTGGGGAGCTCCCAGTTTACTGGTAGTTGGTATATGTGATGCCCATCTCCAAGAAGGGCCTGAAGGGATGCAGGGAATGACAGACCAGTTCGACCCTAGTGCTGTGGAAGGTCATGGAGCAGCTCATCTTGAGTGCCATCACATGGTATGTACAGGACAACCAGGAGATCAGGTCCAGCCAGCATGTGTTAATGAAAGGCAGATCCTGTTTGACTGACCTGCTCTCCTTCTATGACAGGGTGAACTACTTAGTGCGTGAGGGAGAAGCTGTAGGGTGCTGTCTACCCAGACTTCACTAAAGATTTTGACACCTTTTCCCGGAGCATTCTCCGAGAGAACCTGGGCACTCATGGCTTGGACAGGTGTTCCCTTTTCTGTGTAAAAAACTGTCTGTATGGCCAAGGCCAGGGAGTTGTGATAAATGGAAGTAAATCCAGCTGGTGGCTGGTCATAAGTGGGGCTTTCCAGGACTCAGTATTGAAGTGAATATTTTTATCAATGATCTGGAAAAGGGGATGGAGTGCTTCTTCAGTCAGTTTGCAGACAGCACCAACTTGGGTAGAAGTGTTGATCTGTGGAGAGTAGGAAGGTTCTGCAGAGGGATCTGGACAGGATGGATCAGTGGGCCGAGGCCAGTTGTATGAGATGCAACAAGGCCAAGTGTCAGGTCTTGCCCTTGGGTCGCAACAACCCCATGCAGTGCTACAGACTGGGGGATGAGTGGCTGAGAAGTTGCCCAGTAGAAAAGGATTGGCAGGTGCTGGTTGACAGCTGACTGAACATGAGCTGTGGGAATTGAAGCTCTTACCACTCTCTACAGCCACTGGAAGCTGCAGCAAGCTGGAGGTCAATCTCTTCTCCCAAGTAATATGCGATAGGAAAAGAGGAAATGGCCTCAAGGTGACAGAATTGGTTTAGATTAGGTATTACGAGAAATTTCTTTGTGGAAAGAGTGGTCAAGCATTAGAAAAGGATGCCCAGGGAAGTGGTGAGGTCATCATCCCTGGAGGGATTTAAAAAACACGTAGATGTGGCACTTATGAACATGGTTTCGTGGTGGACTTGTTACAGACATGGTTTAGAGGTGGACTGGGCAGTGCTGTGTCCCTGGTTGGATTTGATGATCTTACAGGTCTTTTTCAATCTAAACAATTCTGTGATTATTTATAAACTTCATCTATGAATAAACCCATGAATGTTACCTGGCACTACATGGCCTACATCCTTGCAGCTCTATCTTAAATAAAGCAGACCTCAAAAACACCTGGGCATTTAAATACCAATACTTTGAGCACAGGCTGAACTGAAATGCAGTTTTTAAGGCCACACAGTCTTTCAGCTCTATCTCTTTCCCTGAAAAGAATGTGGCTGTTTGGTAGATAGCTTACCACTATCAGTTTGTGTAATTTCTGTCCCTCCAGCCCAGATCTACTTTCCTTGCCTTCAAAAATATGATGTGGCCAGAGAAACTCCTTAATATTCCCAAGTTTCAGGGCAACAAATATTTTACAATCACAGAAATCAGTCAACTTAAGTTTTGCCTGCAATGGAAACTCACCCAAAAGTGGTTCCTACTGAAGTCGAGTGCATTGTTCTCATGCTGCTGTTTGGAGGTGGATTCCCCAATTTCCCCACTTACTGTGCTTGGGTCCATTTACACCATGGAGTTATTTGAATAAGACAAATTTCTGTTCAGATCAAGTTCAGACCAAAGGAGGATATCCTAAACTTCAAACAGTGGAGATGCAAATCTCCCGGCCAAGCTAGCTGTATTTATATACACATTCCTACAGTGCCAAACCCCTGGCTAAAACAGACATGGTCAAAGGGAGTTGTGATGTGTTCCATCTGACAAGAGTCTTATATCTGTGAAGCCAAACAAATGGTTGTTTTACAGTTTTGAATTTACACTCTTAGTTAAATGAAAGAAATTTTTCTTGGAACTGTTAAGACAGAACTTCTTGAAAACACAGATGCTTCTTTGAGAAGGCCACTAATTTCTGTGCTATGTAAATTGGAAATCCCCTCACTTATTCACCTTCTCCAGGAATCACACAAGTTCATTTGATGAGTATATGTGTTCTTTAAAATGATGGGGGAAATTGTCACTTGCTTCAATTTTTATTTTTTCCTCCTTATATGTATTTATTAATTCCTTTCCTTCATCAGACTGCCTTTGGCTTACTGTCATGCAGAGTCATCCACAGGTACGTCTCTGTAGAGTTTGGCTGTTGCTTTTTTTTCATGCTTGTAGCATGCATCCACTCACAGCACAGAAAATGCAGTGCTTTAAAGATCCTCAGAGTGGAGCTCAACCACAGTCTACCAGAAACATTGGATCAGGCACTAACACCTTGGTGCAAGGTCACTCCAATTCCTTCCCTCTGTTTTTCTCTCTGTTTTATCCCAACGGGAATTCAACAATACAATCTTGAGTGGAGTCTTCAGACTATACCATTAGCTTACTGAGTAACTGTACCTGCTTTTAAATTTTAATGATGCATTTTTAATATGATAAATGTATTATACTTCAACGGTTTTATATGCAGGTCGAATAAACTATGAGTTTTGTTACTCTTCAACTATTACTTTCCAAAGAACATCCTTATAATTGTATAGCTTATGTAGTTGCACATGTTCCTGATAGTCTGAAAATGGCTGTGGTTCTGTACCAGTGAACACAAGCTACTTTTGAGTGCATATGCTAGTTAATTTTTTTTGTTAACTTGAGAGCCATATCACCTAGAATCAGGCTTACAAAGCATTTAATCTTTTATGACTTCTGGGGAAGGGAGAGGAGTTTTTTACTGTTGGTTTGTTACAGCAGAATTCAGCAAAAAAAAGTTTCTGACATTTTGCTTTAATTGAGTTGCTGGAATGTGTTTGTGATATAAATAAAGTACCAGCCAGGTACTAAAGGCAGAGTTTGAAAAATATCATAAATAGTAGTTACTGATTTTATATAGAGAAGTGGGTGGCTATAGTGAAAACTAAGAATTTTACTTTTTAATGTAACTACCAAAGGTACTTGATCACCAAAAGACTGAGGGGCAAGATACAAATATAGGAGTTTGATCAGAAAATCAATATGTATAAAGAAAAACATTTGTATGTTATTAGTTTTATTTTGCTATTTCAAGTAAAATGTATTTGACTTAAGAAATATTCTCAAATAGTTGTTACTGAATGGACTGCTTGTTTAATATAGAACAAATGCACTTTATCACAATTTTCTACACCCTTCCTTGTCAGATTCATTAGTGGTGACCTAGAATACTTCTGCATGGTTCAAATTAGTTATTTGGACTTTTTGCTGATTCTCAATTGTTGATTCTCTTTTAAGAGTTTTAATAAATGTGCCACAGGGATAAAAGTGCTTAGTTCTGGACATTTATCTTCAAGGAATTAAACTGAGACCAGAAGCTCAATCTTGTTTTAATGTAATGAGTTCCAGTTGTTGTGTTTTGGTATGTTTTAATAAGATTAATTACCTTTTGCCTGGGCTGATTCTTTTCCTTCATTTCTAACAAAGAATGGACAGTCACTGAATTACCTGAGCAAGAAAAAATGTCTAGTGTAGGAATATTATCCAGCTGGCAAAGCACTAATGTTACTGGTTTACACCAGCCTCTGGGCAAAAATGGAGTCAAACATCTGTCACATTGCAGCAATTTTCATCTGGCTAATGGGCTGTTGGCTCTATATGCCATATAATGCAACCACAACTTACTTTAAGGCATTTTAGACCACTGCAGGATGGTTTTCAGAAAAAAAGGGTCTTAACCAGGTCTTAGCTGTTGCCCTTCCACTATTTTCTGCCAGTAATGGATACAATGGAAAATAGTTCAACCTTGGTAGGATTCCCTTCCCTCCCTTCCCTTTGAATAGATATAAGTTCCCTGCCAGAAAATACCTGAATCCATGAATGTCTTCAGTGGTTGAACATTTGGCAGTAGTTGAATTGAACTTCTCTTTAAAGTCAACAAGATTAATCGTCTCCTAAGTCAAAGCATAAAAGTGATTACAAATGCAACCCATTTGGTTGCCATCAGGCTCTTCTTAAGAATATGGTCAGACACTCTATTGAATGATGGCTGGCAGCAAAATTGCACTCAGTGACACTGATTCACTCCAGCACCTCGGTTATACCTTATCCCTCATTCCTCTGTAAATGACTTTTTCCTGGACAGGCTTAGAGGGTTTACCTCTTTGGTACACACAAGTGCCACCAAAAATTGCAAATTTCTCTAAGTTGTAGCCTAATTCTGAATCACAGCATGAGCAGTTTGCAATAGCAGCTGGTCCAGTGTGTCTATGATACTGGATTAATTCCCATCATAAAATGTTCATGGAAATGATGAAGATTGTGTATAGATCAGAAGTGTGGGCCTGGTTTCTTCCTGAGGGTTACCTGGTGAAATTTTTCCTTAGGAAGAAAGAAAATAGATTTCACAAACCACTGTTTGCAGTTCAAGCCACCTTCTTGCAGGGTTGAAATAAATTGATATGGGGCAATGGAATCTGTGAAATTAACACAAATACCCTTCCTTCAAAAGTTTGGGTGTGATATATGTCTGTTTTCCTCCAGAAGCCTTTATATTTTCACACTACTAATGAATGAGTGCTTAATTGCCACAGTGAAGCTGTCTGGGGTTACTTCCCAGCAGAGTCTCTTGCCAAGGCCAGCTGGAATTCTGTTTGCATTCTGCAGCTGATTAGTGGAAGCTGCTAGTGCTAAACATAAATAAATAAGAGCACACACCAAAGAAGTGTAAAGTTCAAGAAGTTTGTAGTGCTCCCATGAAGTCAAATAATTTTCTTCAAATTAGAAAAATTAACAAAATAACACCTGATATATCTATAAGAAATAACCATCTGTGATCAACCTAACTGGTTACTGAGTGCCACCGTTTTCCTCACAGAAAAGCAATTGAAACAGCTTTTCTCTGACATTAGGGAATCATATCAGAGTCTTTTTCCCACCAATTTTTAAGTGAAACGTTGGAGTCGTATGGATATCTGGGTTCTTTTCTGTTTTGCAGAAACAAAAACTATTAAAACTTATTTCTCCCTACAGGGTTGTTTTTGTTATTGTTTTTTTTTTTTATTTTCTTAACTATTTAAAGCATGAAAATTCATTTTGATGAGGCTACAAGATAGATAAAATCTAGCTTTACATGCCTCAGTTTTCCACTAGATTCAATTCTATTATTCCTCTTGCATTATATAAGCCTTGGATATCCTTGGGCTTTGTGTAGTACAAGTCATCTGCTTACTAAGATACTCTGTTAGAAGTTCAGTAGAAAAATATGGGGGAAAATGAAAGGAACAACTTTGATTTCAAGAAAGAAGTTCTTAGTGTCTGAATGTGGCCATTTGGGAACTATTCAACAAGCCCCTTTTCTGGCAAGATGTGTCCTATATATGTAAGTGTCCCTATTATAAGCAGAATGTCATTCTCATTTTTCCCAAAATGCAAAATGGTGGTTCGTCCCACAAGCTGCTACAACCTGTGTAGAAATCCAACAAGTGGGATTTAAGAAATATTCTTAAAACCGCAGTCCTTCGTTTGCTGGTTTCTCAGTTGGTTAATCTATTCCTAAATTTTATTTGAAAAATTTTTCTGGATAGTTTGACAGCATTCCCAGTGGGACAGGAATCCTCAGAATTCCTGACCTTTCTCCACCACAGAACATTCAAACCCTGGGATGGACAATGGGAGATGCATCTGTATTTCTGAAGAAGAAAGGCCAGGAGGGATTCTTTGACAAGTATTGCAGATTGCCTGACATTGCCACTGCTGGTTCTTCTCAAACTTGCCTGCACTACATAGCACTGGTGTATGGGTGTGTCTCAATTCAGAGTATCCAAAATAGTGTTAAATTTTTGTTATGGCTCTCTACAACAGTATTTTGATATATTTTTTTTTTAAGTGTTTGAATTGAGATCATGTATCGTTTTTCTAGGGGCAAGGTCTGTTGGGATGGTGCTATTGTCTGAGTCTCTTACTATAAACACACCTGCTCTTATGGTTATGATCACTTTTTACTCTAATGTAAACCAGAATAAACAACGAATAATGTCATATAAGACTACTTAATGTGTAAATTTAACAATTCAAAACACTGGGTACTTAAAAAAATAATCTGGCTTGTTTTTATGGTTTTGATGCTCCTGGTGGGATTTTTCTCCACATACGTTTTTTAACAACCTCATCTGCAGTTATAGTGAAAACTATAGGTGTCTTTAGAGAGTGATTCATCTCAGCCTACGATGGGTGTCTAAAACAGGTTGGATGAATTATCCTCTAGTAGTGTGTAGAAGTAACGCTTCACAGACTAATGAAGAGATAGGTGGCTCTCAACTTTTGATCTGGAAAAGGCAAATAAAAACCCCAAGACTACTGCCAGCAGAAATACTGACAGGAGGATTCATACTGCTTTCTGAAAATCTGTGAGATCCACAAGCTGAAAGAAGTTTAAAATTGTAAATGGAGTCTGGATGACACACTAAGACTGAGCGCCTGCATTTGAAGTTGGGAATATAGTGGGAAATACTGATTTATATCCAATTGCTATACCTTGTTGCTTCTTTAGGAAAAATTAAGGATGGACTTTTGGGAAAAGTAAAATACTGAGAACCCATTGTAAGCTTTTTACTGAAAATAAATGGGATATTGGGGAGATCTTCACTTGTTATACTAGTAAATGGTCTATAAGTCACTTAGGTCTTACTGGGATTTCTGCCAGTACATCATTCTTTTTAATTAAAATACTAGTTCTACCCAAAAGCACTAAAACCTATCAAAAATTTCAAAAAAAAATCTTATCCTTGTTAATGTGAAATGTTACTTTGTCTGAGTCAGGGACATGATTTTGTCCATGGTATCATGCCCACAAGAGAAACAGTGTTGCATAAGGCATTACTGTATACACATGTATTTATTTATATGACTATATGTTTTTTTCATGATGTATTTAGAAGAAGTATGCAGCCCTATTTAAGCACAGATTCTTTCATTTTTATGACTGAGTTATGCAATGCTTCTTTCCATAAGCTCACTCTTTAAACAAATAATTTATAAAGAACTGTGTCTCGGGAACTGTGTTCTGATTAGTTTGTTTAGACACAACAGTTTTCATAACTGTCACTGTACATTGAGTTTCTTATATTTGCTTTGGACAGCAAACTGCCAACTACCTGCAAACGCTAGCAACTTCATACGATTTGTTTTGGCAAAGGGTCACCATGCAGAAAATTTTCTGTAAGATGTGGCAAGTCAGATTTCATACACACTATCCTCACTGGAACTAAGGCTCAAGATGTTTTTTTTCTATAATACTCAACAAAGCCAGAGCAGCAGAGAGAGAAATGTTAGTCAGGTTGCTCTACTCTTTCACTATTAACGTTTACTACTGCACTGTGTAATTTCTGATCACGTTAAAGTCCTGTGAAGTTCCTACAGTTAAATTAGGTCTGATCATAGGAAGAGATCATTAAGTTAGATTTTAATCTCCATTGCATTCAGAACAATTCCACCAAGTAAAGTCAATTTATTTACTTTTATGCAAATGAGTTCCGATTTTTAGCGTTTGCTTTTATTTTTGGAAGGAAAATTTAGCAGTTCACACTGACACTCCATAGCCCTTCTTTTATCTGTACATCACTGCAGAAGTAAGTGTTGTTTTCTGTTCTTCTCTGTTGTTATGGCAGCATGTTTTTCAGGATATCATATTAATCTGTTTCCTACAGATTCTACTGGTTCTTCCTGTAAAAAACCTTATATATATGTCCAGTTTGAGGTATAATATACTAAAGAGATAAATGCCTTGAACTGCATGTAAAAGCATCCAGATGATGATAACGACATTTTCTTGTTCTTAAGTTTTGTTCCCCAATACCTTTATGAGCGATTTTTGAGCAGAGTTCTGGATGGGCCAAAGTGCTCCATCCACACAAAGCCACAAAAATGCATTTGGCAGTCTTATCCCCAATATAACACTCTTACCTGCTGACATAAATGTGGACCTAAGGTAGATTTCGTACCTCCCACTGAATGATTTTCTGTGCACAGAGTCAGAAAAAACACCAGGAACCATATATGAGTCCAAAATATACTGTAATCCATGGAACAGGACTTCCCTGGCAATATGTAAAATGATGTTAGCTTACAACAAAATTTTGAACAACTTATACCCAGGAGCAGCAAGGCCCTGAGGTTGGTTGGTTCACAAAGAATCAAAGAATCCTCCGTACGCACATATTTTAAGGAAGTGCATTGATTAGATCATTACTCTGACACTGACACTGCAGACATTCATAATCATGAGTTACTTAATGTATAAATGGCACGCTGCCATTAATGACAACATTCGCAAACATGTTTTGTTTGGGTTTTTTTACGTATATCTCTCTATTTCAGTTAGTGAACCATTTGCAACACCAAAGAAAAGAAGAGAACTGGAAGACAGAGAACATTCCCACCCACAGCAGTCTCAGACCTCTTGGTTAGGGCTTTTCCTGGGAAAAGTGGGTGATACAACTTTAAATTGAGTTTGTTAAATGTGAATCAAGTTACGCTTTTGTTTTTGTGTAACAGGCTCATGTTCCTACACCCATTCACAGATGCCTGATCCCAGTCCCCATCAGAAATTCTTTCCCCTCAAACAAAGCCGGCAGACTCAGCATTTCATTCAACCGTGGAAGCAAAAACTCTTGAAAGAGTCATGGGACAGGGAAAAGAATTAGATGGAGAGGAAGGAGGAGGACTCCTGAGGTGTTTTGGCTGATGATAAAATAAATATTTCTGTAAGCAGCAGATCCACCTCAGGATATTTTGTCACTCCTCCAGCTTCCTGTTCTTTTCCTTGTCCAGTCAGGCTTCAATCTTAGGCCAATAGACAAATTGTTTGTGCGATGGTTCTCTCACTAAGAAAGAAATCCTTTAGGGAGAAGGTGAGAATGTATTTTTCTTGATTTCTTTGAAATTGATTGCCAGTTGTGCTTACAAGGCAAAATAACAATCCTGGCATCATTATTCTGAACCTCCTCAAACTGAAGCAATGAGAGACTTAAGACTGTTGCCTCCCTGGTGAATCCTGTAGTCACTTGAATAAGTTGAAATCATACCTGCTGCCAGTTGTATCCAGAAAGAAAAGCATATTGTCCTTAATTCCTTGAAAGAAAAGACAGTGACACTGCTTTTCTGAAGTAAGCTCTGTCTCTGGATTTCCAGGGAACACAAATGAGATTCCTCGTGAACATAAATACTTTTCTAGGGGTCTATATGGAGCACGTATTCTGCCATTGTCATGTTGATAACCATTACTTTGAGTTGGAATTCAAGGATCTGACTGTTAACATTAAATGACTTACTCATGGATAGTCACTGTACTAGAAAAGCAAGAATGCAAGTTAGAAGTAATTGTCTTCCTTGTCTGTTCCTCTAGTCACTTCATTCCGGAGAGGAATATCAAAGTAAACCTTAGAAGTCAAATCCCCGTGGTGCTGGGAGTTATGGCTGTACTGTAAGAGCAACACAGACAGAACAAACAGGCTTTCATGAAAGTCAAGGGTGAAGGCTGTATTCCAGACTCATTGGATCATTTTTTATTACTTTATGTTTCCATGTCCTTCAGAGGAGCATATTTTATTGGCTAAGTCAGAAGGAGTCAGAACAGGGCATTCAACTTTCTTCTGGACTTGCTCTTTAGTGAAGCCACTTACTGTTTTCCACATGCCACTCATAGGATGGGTTACTAGTACTTATTTACAGCAACAGACAGAATTAAGCTAAGCTGCAAAGTATGTTGATATTCTTGACTAAAAGGTGCTGCACAAAATGAAAATTATTATTGTTTCTCTTCTTTTCATCATGACACCTTTTGGCTCCAGTTTTACCCCTGTATGCTCTTCAGTCTCTTCTTACAATTGTGTTATATTGTTCTCCTTGTTCCCTCCAATCACCTCATCTTTCCTTCCACATCAAGAAACCTTTCTCAGTAACAGTTGTGGCATTTGGGCATAAGGAGCACACCGCACTCAGAAACACAGTATTATATCACTATAAAATGTGGTTGTCTTCTGTTCAGTTCTTGATGCCATTTGCAATAGTTAATAGAATATTCAGCAGAATAGCTTATGATGGGTCTGATTCCTTTCACATGTGTCAGACTTACTCCCATGTAAGACCTCTGCCTCCAACAGCATTCAGCTGGTTCTAAGTGACTAGCAACAGAAGAAATATAGCTGAGATGTTTTTAAGTATCCATAGCCAATCAAATGTGTGACACATCAGTGGACTGCATGTTTTTGTAATTACCAGCCAAAACAGCAAGGCCTCTGTGGAACTCTGTGGCCTCCAAAAGCCTGGATAAAGCACATAAGCAGTACAGATAAACAGTGAAGGTATTAATTTATCAAAATGGGCAAAGAGAATTTGCCAATTTCAGGCCATACTGTAAGACCCTACCTATAGGCAAAGCATTTCTGTTTTTACAAATATTGGTGCTGCTAATACAACATATTTCCTATAACTTCTTTCCATGAAGAGTAGCTTAAAAGCATGGGGGAGCAAGAAAAATCCTGCTGTTACTTCATAATTTTCCTGGTATAAAGATATTAACTCAAGCAGGATAGTGAGCCAGATAAGAGGATTCTTGCTAGGTTTACATCAAATTATTTCCAACAGCATTTGCTATTTACATAACGCCAGTGAAATATTTTTAGATGCTCTGTCCAACTAAATTTTTCACAGTTATCTCAGTGAAATCACTTTTTCTTTCTTTCCAAAGAAATTTCCTAAAGGTTTTCTAACTCTTAGAAATAGAATTAAAGAGTTCTAAAACTATTAATTATTAAAAAGGAAGAAAAAGCAACCTAAGAAAATAGAATTTAACTAATTTCTTTAATTAAAACATTCAAAACCACCTTCTGTTTTTTAATGAAAGACTTCTTGAAACAGTGATAATCAATGTTGACTTGGGCTAGAGAGGTCACAACTTAAATACTTTATGGAATTTTTTTAAGACATTACTGTCATGACAGATAAGAGAAATTCAATGCATGTACTATACTTAGATTTAAAAAAAACAACTGACAGGTTTCTATACCAGAGATAAATTACTTAGGTACCATCATGGAATGAAAAGAATTATAGGGTAATGGACAAAACACTGGTATAATAACAGAACACAAAAAGATACCTGAATAGGGATGTTTCATCCTATTAAAGAAGAAAAAAGTGGAGTAAACGTAAAAATTTGGAAAAAATTTGGAAAAAATTTGAAGACTGCTCCTCTATATGTCCCAGACTGGATGCTGTGCATGACTACAAAAGGGAAACCAAACGCTGACTGAATCCATTTTTGTGCTTACTCCACTCTGCACAGGGCAGGAAGAGTACAGACCTGTCAAGGATGGTCACACAGATGGAATTTAGATCTGTTGTGCCTGCACTGTTGGACCAAGGTAGCACTTATGATGAGAGATAAACAGTTATTTTAACAAAGACAAACAAGTCTTCTAAGCTGTCAGCGATTTTAATGTCAAACAGTGACTAACAGAGGGTGCTTCCCCAGCTCCCCCTGTGTACCACAGAGCAATGGTAGCCAGCAATGCTTTTCCCAGAAGCAAGGAATGAGGAAGAAAAAGTAAGTCTGAGTCAAAGGAAAGCTGAGCCACCAAAACCATGAGGCAGGCAAGGTGTCTACAGGCAGATAGAAATACAAACTCTGCATGGTTATTGGTGCATGGAGCAGGGGGAGACAATGCCCATAGCATGGCTGAAAGAGTCTCTCACTCCTTTCCTCCAAATGCGGCTCTGCAAAGCTCTTCCACTTGATTTTGTGCAGGGTTCACTTCTGTACTATGCGTGGCAAGTATTTTCCTGTAAGACAGAAGAAAATTCTTGAAGCCAAGCATAAATATAAAAATATGATGTGTATTAGAAGTAAATGTGAACCAGTATGGTATTGCATCAGCGCTCCACCAATAAGAAAAATTGAATTAATCCAGCAGCACAGAGTAACTGTGCTGAATGGTTATACAGGGACAATGATGGGAGAAGAGCAAGGAGCATCTATGAGTTCAGGAAATAGAAAGAAGAAATATCTGTTTGTGAAGGAAAAAATACTGTGGGAAAAAGAGCAAAAGGCAGATGTGTTAGTTTGAACAAGGTTGCATGATCTTATGTCCTTATTAACTAGCCCTAGGTGGTTGGGGTTCTGAAAGTATGTAAATAAAAGCATTCTTGGAGTACTGTGAACAAATAAGCAGGATAATTTTTGCAAAAATTGATAGTCTCAAAAATTACTCCATTTTTTATTAAATAGAAAGTTATACTTATGTAACATCAAAAATGTGATTTTAATTGAAATATTTAAACCAAAGGTTTCTTCAGAAACCCTCAAACTATCCTTTTGAGTACATGCATAACAATAGGCTCTTTCATTATGTATGAAATTTTTGCATCAGTCACCAAATAATAATTATTTTCTACTGTAGCTTCACTCCAACCTACCCAGAGTTTCACAACATTGCAGTAGGAAGTTGCTTTCTGAATAGGCAGCTCCTCAAACAGGCAGTGATCTACCAGATGCTAAGAGGATACACAGAAACATGAGGGAGGGCTTCAGCTGGTGTATAGGAGAGAAACCAGATGTGTGAGAAACATTATACAGGCACCGTCAAAAATGAGGAAAGAAATAGCTTGAAAAAGCAGATGGGTGTACATGGTGACAATAATATCAAACAACAAAATAGACAACAAAATGCCCGGTGGAGGGGGGAGAAGGAAGGAAAAAATCCCTATACTTGGAGAGAAAAGCAGGTAAATATGAAAATTTTTGGAAATAAAATGAAGATTCATGGATTTTTCTAAGATGTGTGTATGCAAAGATGCATAGCAAAGATAGCATCGGTAGTAATAATTGTTATAGCTCAGAATTTATCAGGGTCTCAAACAGGTTAATGACTGTAGTGTACAACTATGACTAAAATTATAGATGGCCTCAAAATGAAAGGTACAAATACCCAGATCTTTTTGGGTGCTCCTTAGAAATTTTATGAAGAGTTATATAAATACATTGGTACAATCTTAATTGATCTTCAGCATTTTTAAACAGGCATAAAATCATCCATGCACAAAGCTGTACTGATTTTATTGATATTATACAAACATGAATGGTATCTTTAACATTTAGTTCACATTATGCAAAATTCTTGTATAGATAACCATAGTTGAGTTGATTTGCAGCTTTTACTAGTCGGCAATATCCGCATTCAGCTTTCAGTGGACTCTAAGTTTCCACTTAAAACACCAAACTTTTAAAGTGATTTTTAATGTGGGTAGTTTCCCTCAAAAATCTCAACAAACACTGAGAGGAAGAAAAAGGACACCAGCCTAGAACAGCTTCATTGATATAATGGACTTGATGTCTGTCTGATAAATGTTGATACTCAGGCAATGCGAGTGCTTCAATAGCTTTTTCTATGGTTCTTTGCATTTCATTTACATTAATTAAAATAATTGACTAAGTACAGAGTATATTAGAATCCAATCTACTATATCTTCAGAAGGCATAACATCTTTGGGTAGTATTAGAAAGGTGATCTGCCTAAAGGCAATTCACTTGTTTACAGCAGGCTGGGAGATGTGTCAAAAATGTCAAAAAGAACACAAAATAGGCAAAAACATGGAGGAAAAAGGAGGAATAAGACTAAACAAGTGTTAAACTATTCCTATAATAATTTTCAACAGAGTGACTTCTGAGTTACATTTTTGTAAAAGAAGGAAGAAATCAGGAAAAAGCATAAATTGACTAATAAGAGGAAGACATCACTGAAAGAAACAATAAGGCCTCAAAAAGACAGTGAAAGTAATTTATTGACAGCCTAGGTAAGCATTGCTAAAAATTTTAATGAATTCTGAGCCTCAGTGTTCACAAAGGAGGATTGGGAACAGATGCCAGAAACAGACATAAATTTAACAGCAGAGGTGGAAAGCATACTGAAGAAACTCAAGATCGTGCCAGAAGAGGTGACCTAGAAATTAGAACATTTAAAGACTGACAAAACTAAAGGACCAGAAGGTACACATTTGATGAAGCGTCCCAAAAGAGATAGGCAAACCTTTAGCAAGTTTATTTATAATCCCTTTGGAATTGAAAAGGGCAAAGTAGCACATATTTAAGAAGTGATCTAGCTAAAATCTAGAAAGCTTGACATGTAAGATAAAAGGTGAACCAAATACTTTAAAAGGTAAAGACGTCAATTAATTACATGGATTTTCAAAAGCTGTACAAGGCCACATGTGTGAATTTCAGAATTACACAGAAGTATATTTCTATCTTATAACCATATGAATCCTTTTTCATCTACTAATATTTTTAAATTCTGTGTTTCTTACTTTTAGTACTCTTTCTCTGTTAATGAGCTCTATAAAATGACAGGTGATCACTAGTAATGTATGGGAATAATGGAGACTTTGCCATACAATTCTAGCAATAAGAAGACATTGAAAGCATTGTATCATGTACTCTGAGAGAAAAAAAGGAAAAAAGGAATGAGATGAAAGTTTAAGCTTTACTCTTTCCATTCTGAAGAAGGACCACCATTTGTTTGCGGTTTTATGACTCTGGCAGGGTCACAAGTCAAGAAAGAGGTTGACTGAAGAGAGTTCAAAGAAAGGCCACAAAGATGATCAGAGGGCTGGAGAACCTGTCCTATGAGGAAAAACTGAAGGAGTTTGATCTTTTCTCCTTGGTGAAGAGAAGACTCAGGGTGAGCTTTTCACAGTATTCTAATACTTAAAGGGCAGGTGCAAAGAAAATGGAGACCCTCCCTTCACAAAGAACTACATGGAGAAGACGAGAGGCAACAGGTTCATGTTTCATTAGGAGAGGTTTCATCTTGATACAAGAAAATAATTTTTTATGGTAAAAAGAATCAATCACTGTAAATGAAGTCCTCACTCATGGAAGTGCAATTAGACGGGATGCTAAGTAATCTCAACTAGGCTCCCTTTCCCATGCAACGTTGAACCAGATGATGTTTCAAGGTTCCTTCAAACTTGGTCTGTTCTGTAATTCTATTCTATCATGAACTGGTTCATTTGCAAGACTGGTAGAAGCTGTTGATTCCCTTGAAGGCAGGGAGACTCTCCAGAGAGACCTTGACAAATCAGAGGATTGGGCAATCACTGACAACATGAAGTTCAACAAGACCAAGTGCTGGATCCTACACCTGGGATGGGGCAGCCTTGGATGTACAGACTGGGGAATGAGACACTGGAGAGCAGTGCTGCAGAAAGGGACCTGAGGGTCCTGCTCAATGGAAAGTTGAACATGAGTCAGCAGTGCCGTGGCAGCCAGGAGGGCCAACCCTGTCCTGGGACAGCCTCACTTTGAATATTATGTACAGGTCTCTCTAAGTTATTAGAGAGTGTCCAAAGGAGGGCCACGAGGATGGTGAAGGGCCTTAAGGGGAAGCCGTGTGAGGAGCAGCACTTGGTCTGTTCAGCTTGGAGGAGACTGAGGGGAGACCTCATTGCAGTCTACAACTTCTAGAGGGGAAAAGGAGGGCAGACACCAATCTCTTCTCTATGGTTACCAGTGACAGGACTGGAGGGAATGGTCTGAAGTTGTGTTGTGGGAGGTTTAGGCTGGATATTAGGAAAAGGTTCTTCACCCAGAGGGTGGTTGGGCACTGGAACAAACTCCCCAGGGAAGTGGTCACAGCACCAAATCTGACAGAGTTCAAGAAGTATTTGGACAATGCTCTCAGGCACATGATGTGACTCTTGGGGGTGTCCTGTGTAGGGCCAGGATTTGGACTCAATGATTCTTATGCGTCCCTTCCAACTCAGCTTATTCTATGATTCTGTGACTGTGATTTGCCATGTCCTTCAGTGAGTTATGGAAATATATACTCATTTGGAAATACTGAGAAAATGCTCAATAATACACACAGCCATATATTTTCTGTTCTATATGCTGGAGAAGCTTTTGGTATTCCAGGGAGTTATCTGTGTCTCTGTTTCTGGCCATGTGCTTTTTTAAGGCTGAATCTGACATTGCCAGGCATTTTCTCTGCAGTCCAGAATATTTTAGCCCTTCACTGCACACCTACAGGATGCTTGAAATGGCTGCAATTTCCAGCCCACAACTTCTGTTGCTTGACAGCTTTTTTTTAAAAGCATAAATCTGGCCCTGCATATGATTTTTAACCCTCTGAAAATACCAGCTCGCTGAAGTTTACACTCATTCCTGATTTTATCAAAGGATTTTCCTGTGATATAATCCTCTAATCCAGAAGCCTTATGAACTTAATTAAATTCAACAAAAAGAAACTATGACAACTACAGAATTGAGATACTTTGCTTAGTTTGCAAAAAAGGTTTTAAAGAAATTCAAATGGATTAACACTGACAAAGGCTATGGAAAAATTATCTCTAGAGTTCCTAGCAAAGTTTTTTTCAGAGAACTCAAGAGAAGTTTGCTGCAGGCCTGGTGATCTATGGTACTGGCAGTATGTTACATTAATGGCCTAAGGATTGACATATATATTATAAAGGGTAGTTATAAGTTCTAACAGTTGTGAATGAGGAAAGAATCAGACAAGTATAAGGCCAAAGTATCACTATTAAGACAGATTTTATTCACCTTATATAAAAGTAACCTGAAACACAGAATGTGCAGGAACAGGCTGAAATTTGATGACTGCACAAAACTGGAAAATAAGTCAAAATGAATGAGGTGGACACTAAAATAAAGAGCGGTTGGAAAGGCTAAAACCAAGGACAGATATATGGTTATGACATAATTCAGAAAAATATAAGAGAAAGACACTGAAGATGAAAGGAAAGATTTTCAATTTTCAAACAGCAATACAGAAAATCTAGGTGTAGTGGAATATATCACGTAAACCTTTGACCTATTGCTTATAAGCAGTAAATTCTAAGAAACTGAAACTAGGGCCACATAAGAGGACTTTGGAAATGTAATTGAGTGGGAATTATTTGACTGGTATAGAAATGGGGCCAGGAAAATAGTGTTTTATTGGGCATAACACCCACAAGTAAAGGGTTACAAGCATTGAATAAGGAAATTTTGATAAGGGCTAAATTCCTGGGAGAGATCTCATTGAAATTAACAGGCTTCTGAATATATATATATCTATATAAAATAAAGCTGACATAAACCAGATAGCTTTCACTTGGTTTTAGTTAGCATTCTGATTACTTTAACAAATACCTCACGTAGTTTATCATACTATACTGTTGAATTCTGTGAATGTAAGTTCACTGAAGTTCATCTTCCAGGAAAAAAATGCTTGCCCCAAAACCCAGAATAAATGGATAGTCTTTTGATAAATGGCTGCATCCAACCCCATGCCAAATAGTCCCAAAATGTTATCATTGTATTTTTGCTGTAGGTTTCCCACCAAGAACAAGTTGTTCTTCATCCAGAGTTATGCTCAGTTTTGAGACTGCTGAACCCAGGACTAGGTTATCCGAGATCTGAGCACTCTGCCTTCAGTCTGAGCAGCAGAACTGAGACGTCTCAACAGCAGGCAGGAAATGTGTCTCCCTGAAGGTAGGGAAAGATTTGTTTCTCTGTGACTGTTTTTTTACTGAAAATTTCTGGCCTCCTTCCTCCTGTAGTGGTTCTGGGGTCACAGAGCCTCAGAATGGCTCATCTTCCAGTTCACTGGTAAGCTATGCAGCTTCCTCTGAACTCCTTTTCTATAAAATATGTCTAGTTAATTACCCCAACACTGAATGTGAAGTTTACACTTCTGTTTGATTTCACTGAGATTGTCTTGTGGACTGGTGCAAGTATCTGATTCATGTATCACAGTACATCCCTAGTGACAGCAGATATGTAGAAAACCAAGGTACTCAGCAAGTTATTCCTCTCAGTTTTCAAAGGCAGTCAGGCTTCCCATGTCTCAAGTCCCTGAACCTCCAAGTCGGCAGTAGGGGAGCCAAGTCCCTCCCACTGTAAGAAAAGAGTAGGTTTGAGGCCACCTGGTGAAACTCAATATGCACAAGTCTCTGGCCACTGATGACCCCAGGGTCCTGAGGAACTGACTCATGTGATTGAAAGTCACTCTCCATCCTATTTGAAAAGTCATGGCAATCAGGTGTAAACCTCAGTGACCTGAAAAATAGAAACTTCACACCCTTTTTTAAAAAGGCGATAAGGAAAATTGAAAGAACTACAGACCAATGCACTTCACCTCTGCTTCTGGGAAGACCATGGAACGTATCCTAATGGAAGCTGTGTTAAGGCACAAACAAGGTGAGGATGTGACTCAAGACAAGCAACATGGCTTCACCAAGGGCAAATTGTGCCTGGTCAACCTGGTAGTACTCTATGACAGAGTGACTGCGATGGTCAAAAAGGGAAGACCGACTGTTGTCATCTAAGATTTCTGTAAGAACTTTGACACACTCCTACACGACATCCTTAGCTCTAAATTGGAGATACATGGGTTTGAAGGGTGGACTGTTTGGTGGATAAGAAAATGGCTAGATGGAAACACCCAGAAAGATCTGGTCAATGGCTCTATGCCTAGGAGGAGGCCAGTGACAAATGGTGTCCCTCAGGGCTCTGTCTTGGGACCGTTGCTCTTTAAAATCTTTATCAATGACTGAGACAACCAGATCAAGGGCAGCTCAGCAAGTTTGCAAATAACACGAAGCTGAGTGGTGCAGTTGACACAACAGAAGGAAGGGATGCCATCCAAAGGGACCTGGGCAAACTTGAAAAGTGGGTCCATGACAACCTAACAAGGTTCAACAGGTCCATGTGCAAAGTGCTGCATCAGGACTGGGGCAATCCCAGACATGAGTACATTGACAGCAGCCCCGTGGAGACATTGGATGAAAATCTAGTAATGTGTGCTTGCAACCTTCAGCAGTGATTCTCCCCCTCTACTCTGCTCTCCTGCAACCCCATCAGGAGTACTGCATCCAGCTCTGAGATCCTCAGCATAGGAAAAACATGGATCTGTTAGTGTGGGTACAGAGGATGGTCACGAAGAGTACTAGACCATCTCTCCAACAAAGACAGGCTCAGAGAGCTCTGGTTGTTCATCATGGCGATAAGAAGATTCTGGGAAGAACTCAGTGTGGTCTTCCAGCACTTAAAGGGGGCTTATAAAAAAGGAGGCTGACTTTTTACGTGGGCAGATAGTGATCAGACAGGATGGAATATTCTTAAACTAAAAGAAAAGAGTTTTCATTTAGATGTTAGGAGAAAATTCAGGTAAGGGTAATGAGGCACAGGAACAGGTTGCCCAGGGAATTTGTGGGTGCCTTATCCCTGGAAGTGCTCAAGGTCTGATTGGATGGGGCCCAGAGAAACCTGATATAGTGACTGACATCCCTGCCCATGGCAGGGGAGCTGGAACAAGGCAATCCTTAAATCCCTTCCAACCCAAACTATTTTCATTTTATGATTCTATGATCCTCAGTTGAAACCCTATATACAATGAGCTGAAAATCTGAATGAGAACATGACTAGCGGTTCCTGATTCTTGTGCCCATCTTCAGATATCTCATGTGTCATGTACACATGAAAGAAACACAGAATATAAACAAGATGAAAATCCTAGTTTGACTCCAAACCATCCTCACTTATCTGCATATTTCTCATATTGAGCACATGATTTACCAGCAAGTGCTACAGTGAATTTCGATTTAACCTAAAGACAATGCAAAGTCACTAGAAACACTGAACATTTGGCAGTTTTTCTAGTGCTTCAACTATAATTAATAAGTGTGGTAACAGGTTTTTGTGAAATGGTACAGCAGACAACACAGAGAAAAGACTGGATTTTTTCTGAGAGAGATCTGCTTTTTATAGTAATTGGGATATAAACACCTAAAATCAGGATTTTATACTAAAAGGGCAAGCTAACCTTACTAATGGTGATTACTCACTGTATAATAGAAAAGGAAATAAAAGCTTTTTTATAAAATGTATCAAATCCTAAGAGTGCTGTTAAACTCATTAAAGAAAAAATGAAGTTAGAGAAACTGGTCTTATTTTTTTTCACTCCCAGTAGAGTTCATTTCTACTTCAACAACTAAGCCAAGGTCACATTTAACTCACTTCAATTTCACCCAGTGCACAAGCTAATGTCAATAGTACAGCTGCCATGCAGAGCTAAAGACTGATGGTTAGACAAAGCCATTTACACAAGGCTGGGTCTTTCATCTTCTCTCAGCTAGTGACATAAGAAAGCACTGAGGTTATTCTCAACTAGAGACTAAAACTGGCATATTAGAAAAAATGTTATTCTCCTTAGCTGTCACACAAAGGATCTGAAGAAATGTAGAAATGTTTTTTTCCTTGGTCATCTAGGGAGATCACAAAGTGACTCTAATAGCCTTCACTCTGAAATTTTCACATGGTTTAAGTGATTGCCAAGTCTGATATTTTCCATTTACACTTCATTGCCATCAGAAAAAGAAAAAAATCAATATACCTACCTACTCAAGTGTGTCACAGGATGAGCTTATAAAAGAAGACATCAGTCTTTTTAGGGCATGAAAAATATACTTATTCAAATATATCTTATTTAAAATGACATAAATTGCAGTGGTTAGTCAAGATTCGATTTCCTCTAAAATATAAGACTTAAAATATTCCCTGACTTGCCAAGGAATAAGAATCCTTCAAACTGTTGATATGTACAAATGTACTCGTTTTCTCTTGTAAGTCATACCTGCCACAGTGTACCAATATTAGTGACTACCTTTAGGAATTTTAATGAGAAGGTGAGATCTAACATATTATAACATTTTCCTGCGATGGTACAAATAACTGGAACTTTGCCAAAACATGGGAGCAATAGCTTTTATTATTATCATTTCAATTATACTATGTGTATGAATTTGAGTTACCTTAGCTTGTTGGCCCTAATACGATTCCACATGATGTCATGCAGCTCTAACAAGCTCAAACACCCTAAGAGAGCTATCTTCCCCTTGCTTGCTATAGCTCTTACATATTTTATCTGTCTTCTTAAATATTTCTAGCAATTTCCCTGCAACAGTATGCAATGTCTTTGTTTTAGATTAATAAAATATCATAGATACAACGGAATTGTCTTGTCAAAGATTTGACTGCTTGGACACTGTCAAGAACATTTGACAAGTGAGAGCCAAATTTGTCCCTGACTGTTCTGCTCTCAATGGAAGCTGACAGGTCATCATTCACCTTATGATGTCGTTTCAACCCCATTATCTTTTCTACCTTGTTTTAGCACCTCTCTCTGGCAACGGTAGTGAGTAAGATGTTGAAGAACTGAGGTGGTATTTCAGGCTGTCGGCCAGCAAGTGCTGAATAATAATGGAATTTGGTTGCTTACAAATTGAGCAATTGAATTTAGGCATTGAGGGGGTCACCTCTGTGATTTGTCCCATCCCCAGATGGTCAATCATCTAAAAAGGCAGAGTTACAGGGTCAATCGTGGAACTCTTTCCCCCGTGTAGTAGCACAACATACCAACCATACAACTACTAGGCCATCCCCCACAGTTACAAGTATTTCAAGGTCAATTTATCAATTTAACAGCTTCATCTTCTTAATCACTAAACTTCTGTCTCTTTGAGCTTGTGCTGAAAGACTGTGGCTGCTAATTAAAATGGAGCTTTACTAGCAAGTACACAAATTAGATCCTGTCAGTAAGTTTATTCTAACTATTGGTCATTTCTAAATGCCTTTTTAATCCCCTAATTTTTACATTAAAATTCAAAAGCCTAACAATCTTAATCACCCCTACATCAAATTCATCATTAAGAACAGGAAGCCAGATGGTATAATTTTGATTTACCGGACTTCAGCGTGAATTAATGTACTGAGTGCCGATAATGAATACATCAAACCTGATATTGCAGAAACCTATGAATCTGGCATGTTAAATTAATAACACACTTTGCACAATGAAAGCATGTAAGCTCATATAAAACTGAGGAGTAATGGTCCCTTTTATTTTAAATGGTCTTTATTAGCCCACAGTTTTCACTCTTAAAAAAAAAGAGAGATGAACATTGTGGTTAAGAAAGTTCTGTCTGTTTCTTATCTGTTCTTTTTTTTTTTTTTAATGTAGGTATGAAGTAAAAGGAAAATAAAAATATAAATATCCACTTTATTGCAAACTTTATATTTGTGAAAGATATACTGGTGAGGAAAGGGCCCCAGTGAATTGACTTCAATTTGTTTTGAAATTATGGTTAAAACTTTGACTGACATGCTGAAATACACTTGTCCCAAGAAGTTGTAGTACAGTGTTTTTTGCTATATGGAATAGTTATTCACTGCATGGAGTGTGTAATAAATTATGTAGATTATGCCACTTCTTAAAAATATTTTTCTTATATTCTTTTATTTCTAATGTGTATTGCTTCTTGTTCCAATATACCTATGGTAACTATGAAGCTGAATACCATTTTATTAGAACACAGGGTCAGGAATTAGTTTTACTGAAGAACAGAGGAATCATGCATTTCAAAATAGTTGTTATAAAAAAGAGTACTTGGTAGGAAAGGTCCATGTCTACCACATTTCCTGATTATCTAGATATTATATAGCATGGGGATGGCATAGAGTTTAGCATTCTTGAAAGAAAATTGATGGATGTCAAATTTGAACTAGTGCATAACTTGTAGCAGTGAGAGATACACAGGGCTGAAAATACTTTAATATATCCCTTCTGAACACAAAATTTCATATTTATTTAGTGTACATTAGAAATGTGTCAGTTGTTACATATTCTTGTGGATCTATAAATGAAAGGAGCTCCACCTAATTCCTATTCACACCAAAGACAAAACTGTCTTCGACTTAAGTGAAAACAGGATTTCAAATACCTAACTGTAGGAGCTGAAGCTTCCTTTTCAGATATATAGCAGCAACACAAGCAGAAGTAGATTCTCCAATATGAGTTCTAGTTCTGAAGTGCTTCTGAGTTATATAACTCATAACTGAAATATAGTTTGGAATGTTTTTACAGTGAACAATCTTAAATGCACAAATGCGGGCCTATAGACCATAAGCCAGAAAGGCAGGATGAGACTGGTCTCTGTTTTGGAAACCACACACTGTTTGCTGTAAAAGCATTTAAAGACTTAGAAGATGCCTAGTCCGGGCCTGAGCAGGATAAAGCTGACTGAATAGGTTAACATGAGCATAAACATTTCCCTGGGTTTATTCTGCCTCTCAATTTTCACACAGTAAGTGAACGTTTCAACAGTCTCACTGTAGCTGTAGGAAATATATTCAATATAGCAAGGGTAGGATAATACCTAGGAAAACATTGCAAACCTGAATAAGGTGCTACTTTGCAGCTAGTTTTCCTTATTGCATGAGTGTGCTCTTGCACTTACCACTGTGGCATACAATTTGTACCGCTTAGAGATAAACTGCTAAGATTGATTCCTAAACAAAACAAGGGATGCATTACACGTTTGTCTAGAGAGGATATAAAAAACCTCTTATGTGTCTCCTTTATATATTTAGTGTTTTTACCCTTAGAAGAGGTAGTACTTTACTAATATTTGAGGAGGGATGAGAAATATAGTTGTTCCCAAAAAAAGAAATTTACTCTGAAAACTGTTCTAGAAATTTGGATAGAAAAAGTCAGTTGTTCCTGGATGGAAATGTTTCTCACTCTTAAATCTCTAGTTGAAGTTCATTTGACAAACCTATTATAAAATGAATAAATGTAGCTCTGTGTGATTTGTCCATTGTCAACATGTTAACAAAATTTATTTGAAGGTAGATTGATGAAGGATGGCTGAAGGAGTTTACCCTCCTGAGTTAAAGAATAGAAAACCCTTTTTCCTTAGCATTTCTCTTTTTTTCTTAGAAGTTCACAAGAGTAGATATACAATTATCCTCGACTTGCTGATGCAAAGGAACAGAGCATTTAGTTTCTTGTCACTGTCTCTGAAATTCCTAAAGGTACAATTAGCATTTCATTTGACATAATGTTGAAAGGTTCATAGATTGATCTTCCCTAAAATGCAGCAAGAATTTTTTGAAATGCAAATTTTGACATTTATTAACTTTTATTCCAGATCTGTTTATAGACTGTAAAACTGTGCATACATTTAACTCAAAGAAGCTAAAAGGACAATGTTTAGGTGGATACTCTGTGTTATAATAAAAGTCTATTTTATTGTTTCAACAATGAAATTTTTATTATCAGAGATTTATGATATCAGCACAGCAGTTTTTACTGCATGATTCACAGTGTTTTTATAGATGTATATTCAACAAAACAAGGAGAGAAATTGTACTGCAGTGCTCTCTCTCAGGAGTGCATTTCCCCATTGAAATAATGTCAGCAGTTTTCCACCTTCAAAGCCCTATGTTTTCAAATCAATTAACAATTCTAATTGTGCTGGAACAGTTGTTCACTTAGCTTGGCAAATGGGACAGGAAACATTTCCTTTCTTTGCCTAAAATGAAGACTTTAATCTTCTGAACCATATTTAACATATAAAAAACACACATCTGAAAAGTTAGGCAGTTTGGAAACTCACTCGATTGTAAATATTGTTTTTCTCAGTGCTCAGGCCATGGTAGAAGAAAGGAGCAAGAGCACTAGAGTTTCCCCTCTGGGTGCCAGCAAACCATCTTAGGATTCATTCTGAATGTTTAAGGTGAGATTTGTATCTATCTGGACAGCTGTAAGAGTTATTACTTTTGTAAGATGGTAAAACAAACACTGGTTCTGACCAAACTAGTGATACCAGAATGCAGATCTGTATCATGTTACACAGGACTGACACAAAGTGAGTAATGCAACATGCCAGAGCCAAGACTTAAAGGCCAAAATTACATTCCATTTTATTCATATACATATATATTGTGTGCTTAAATAGAGGCATAGTAAAAGATACAATTACTATGACTTCATGCAGAGACTAACATCCAACAGTTAAAATAAATGTGCTTGTTTCTTCTACAAACCCCAAAGCCATTTACCAGAAGGGCAAAATAAAATTACCCCATTTCACAAGTGGTACAATTTTGTGGTACAATGTAGAATCATGTAACAAGCCCTTTTCAGGATTAAAGTTAGTGCTTTATGCTGAACAAAACAAAAATCCTATAGCAAAAAAAAAGTACAAATATGAATTTAAGGCTATATCTTTGCATAGCATACTTGCATTACTCAGAAGGTCACAAAAGCAGTAATAAGCTCTATTATTCATATTAAGAGAAGTACTCAGTACAGAATATCTGTATGAAGGGTCTGGTGAGCATTAACATATGTACTCACCTCAGTCCTAACCTTGTGAAGGAATTTGCCAAGAATATGGTAATATTCTGTACATTAAATTCGTGGATGGTTAGAACACCATTTTTAGCACAACTGTAGCCATGTCTTAGTGCAATCTAAGCAGTGTTCACATGCGTAGCATTGCTGGAGATACTATTTTTTAACATTGTACTTATTCAGATCTGTTCCAAGAAAGAGATAAAACAAAGTTTTGACTTCCATCGTTGTTGTGGGATTTTTTTCCTTTTACTGTTTTGCAGTCATTTAAATGTCTTCACTATTTATTTCTTTGCTTGTGTGATGGTGCACTTAGACAGAACATCAAAGTAAAAATGGCAACAAACTTTGAGGAGTTAATTAGAAATTCAGGGTCTAGAGTCGATACTTGAGTACACAAAGATTGCACACTTTTCCCCACCTCTTTGTCTGTTTAGCACTGACACAATTGGTCTGGCACCCTCATGACTAAACTCAATATCTCACTGCTAAGATGGACAACACTTTCTTATTGCATAATTTTAATTTTTTGCTGATGAGGAAAGTGTCTCATCTGTTTCATCTGCCAGAGGAATGGCATCGTAGAAAGATATTTGTCCTGGTATAATTTTTAGGTTTCTGATTCAGAGCCTGAAACTTGACTCAAAACAGGATTGAAAGCTAGGTGAAATTTATCAGAAACCGGGGTCCCCTGAGTGGTGAAGGCTACAAGAAGCAGGTGGGCAATGGTCAGGACCGAGCAGCCATTCATGAAATTGTAAGAGCATTTGACATGGATTTAGTTCTTTTTGTCTGCCTCATCATCATACATCTCTTTGCCCCTTTTTGCAGAGCTTGGTATCAATTCCTTATTTTGTAAATGATGAATTAAGCTAGACATTATTCAGGTTACTCAGTCACAGTGACTAGCATCTAAATTCAGGAAAGCCTGCCTGCCAGCCCAGGCTGCCAAATCTTCATTTTTTTCTGTCCTCTCAGTGGTGATGTGCAGTCACAACACCTAAACTAGGTAATGATAGGGGACAACATTAGTGTGATTTGCTCAATGATTTTGTCTAAGCTGATAACACAGGTTACAGTAGAATGCAGATATGTGTGTGCCACTGCATAGACAATGTTTCACCCTGGGTGACTATACCTTTAGAGCAGTACTGTTTCTAAGAGTAGATTTAGGCACCTGATCCAAGACTCAGAAGGAAATTAGATAAAAACAGCACCCTTGGAAATATTTGTTACTCACTGGGCACCTTGATTTGTCACTTTCCAAGAACAGCAGGAGGCACACTAAGATGCCCTAGTTCTTGCCCAATATTCCTTTTCATTTCAGAAATTGAGCTTTTCTCTATTTAAGCTTCACTGGAGCTCCACACAATGGCTTTTCTCACTGATTTCATTCCAGCACTATCAAGTTGCCTACAAAATGCAAGGGAAGTCTTTCTCCCTGAAAAAAAATGATGTTCTTTTTTCCCCGTGTCTCTAGTGGCTAGAACATCCACACAGGCAGTCCCTGTTCCATCGCATCCTCCTGGAAGAAGGTTCTAGTCACTATGACAGTAGCAGTTATGAACACCTCCACCGAGTGTGAATATTTAGAGCACCTATTTTAGTGGGAGAGTCCTGTGTTTCTTGTTCCTGCTTGCAATCATGTTTCTGAGTTTGCATTCAGAAATCATTGGCTTATAAGTCAAAATGCCAGATATTTTTGGGGAACAGAACCTGGAATCACTGAGCAGCCAGCATCACTGGACTAGAAAGCCATATTCCCAGCTTGTGCTTTCTTTCTGGCCCAACAAATCTCAAATTCACCTTGTCATAGTAAGGCATACCTGATAAACAGGTTAAAATGACAGTAATTTCTTCAGTCTATTTAGCTTTCAAGACTGAAGCTTCTATGACAGAAATGTAAAAAAGTTTGTGTCCCAAAAGCATATTTTTTCCTGATTTCTGTCAACTAGTGTAATACATTCTGTTATCCTTTTTTACAAATGTTTTTTTCTTGCATAATTTCTTAGGGAGGGAAAACAATGCTCCTTCCCCAGAGTAGTGGGGGGAGAATTCTCTAAATAAAAGATAACAGCAGAGCAGACTTCAGCACTGAATCCTTGCTGTCCACAGTGCTTCACTGTTAGTTGATACCCTTCTTATGCTGACTGCAGGGTAAATGTCTCTATAGGAGACTAGTCCTAAGGAGTATAAAATCTGTCAGTCAGATGGTCTTGTGGCATCAAGCCAGAGACTGGTTCCTGGTCCTTTTTTATTTGCTGGTATATATACACCCAAACTGGCTGCAGTGCTTCACTGTGAGAAGTAGGTTTGAGAAGTCTGCTATGTCTGTGGCTACACAGTGATATCTTTTTCTTGTAATTGGAAGGAAGGGCATTATTAAATTCTTTGGGAAAAAAATATGGAGGAGCTTTCCTTCAAAAATAATTTTTGTGGTGTGGATTCTTAGGTGGCAAAGTGCTTTTCCAAAGTCCCAGGGAGACATGTCAACTTAAAGAAGGCATGGGACTTTACCTAACCTTTTTTCTCTGCTGTTACTCACTTAACCAATTTCAGCTGTTCTGGGTATCCCTCTTTGAGAGAGGAAAGTGTCTCAGATACCTACTATGATGTTACAATTTCTGTTCTAGTGACATTGCTGAAGTTAACAGCTATAATATGTTTCTGTCCTTTACCAAACTTTACGCTGTCACAGTCTGACCCTGAACAGAACTCCTTGACCTGGAAGCTGCAGCTCATGGAGAACCTGCCTCTCATTTGTACTTCTGGAGAACAATGAGCTATTCACTTCTGCTGTGCTGCAAGGCTTATTCGCTTTATGGTCAATTCTCAAATGTCTGTGGGAAGATTATCTGGGTTATGTATTATATGTGTCATGCTTTAAAAAAAAAGAAAATCCTTTTCTGACCTCATTCCATGCTTATAGCCTCATTCTTAAAAGGTAAATATACTAAACAGAATATGCCAGCATTTCCTGTATTGGGGCAGGGGGAGAAGGTTATCTATGCTTAACTTTATTTGGGGATGCTGTCCCCTCCTGTCACTGCTCTTGCAGACGTGGCAGTATCTATGCTTGAAATCTGCTGCTATAGCGTTACACAGGGTTTGGTATCTAAAGTCCTGTGAACACCGACAATACTGTAAAAGCCATGATTTGGGGTGGCTTATTCTTGACCACTCTTTGCCCTCTCCACTGTGTAATTCATTCCTGATATTCTCTTTTTTCCTATTCTTTGTACCTCTGAGCAATTGATTTCTTTTGGTAGGAGGTTTGATTGATGCTGTCTTGGCTAGATATCAGCTTTTTGAATTTTGTTTCCGTGCTTTGTACTGTGGTAATTGTGTAACACTTGAATATTATGGTGCCTGAGACAAGATTAAATAAATAAAATTAAGAGTTGTATGAAATATTATCCTCTTTTTTTTTTTTTAATATTTTGGTTTATTTAGTGAATAGCTTACATTTTTCAAGTGATATTTGTTAGATATTTAGCATAATAATAATAATTTGGGGATTTCTATCCTGAATGTTTTTTTATTTTTACACAAAATATTGTATGACACTTATTCCAACTAAGTAGATTATTTTTCCTGTCGTTTATGTCTTATAGTTCAGCATAACTGAGATACACTCCATAATAATAGGATGATAACATGCTTATTGTTCTTATTTTGATCCTTCAGTTTTGTCTCAAAATATGGAATTAGAAAAAGAACTGGTTTCCCCTTTGTTACCAATGTTTATTGACAAGAAATCTTATCTAATGAAAATATTCCATCTTCTTTTATGAAATTTTAGACTTTTAACATCAGTTGAACAACTGCATTTTTGGACTTCATACACAAATATGCAAGTGTCTTTAACACTCTGTTTATAAAAGAATCAAATATTCAGTGAAGTGACAGATGAAACTTAATATAACCTCTCCACCTTTAGTAAGATTTACTCTATCAGAGGATATACAGTGTTTGCTGGGATAATGATTACATTAGTTGTTAGATTAGAACAGAAAATATTAAAAGCCTCTGATTAGATAAATGTTTTTAACAGAGTTGAAACTAATATGTATTTCCGTCAAATGAAGTAAAGTTAATGGCATGTTTATGACAAACATGAAAGATTTTTCTATTATTTTCTCTGTTTTGCCAAGTTATTAAAAAATGTAGTAGTTTTCATGATTTAATATTCATATTGCACATGCTACAGGGCATTGGAGCAACAAAAATCATGTTTAATTAAAGCATAAACATGCATTCAGTGTCATATCTAGAAACAGAGAGAGACTTGAAATTCTGGCACCAAGGTCTGACTCAACCCACCCTGTGTGAAAGAGCAACCAGTACATAGTATTTGAAATGAATGGACTTGATTTTCCTTTTAAAAGTACTCTGAATATCAACATAAAGCATTTTAATTTCACCCGTTTTAATGCCTGGGAAACTGAGATAGAATATTGAAACAAAAATGTGTTAGTTACTGCCCCAAGGGAAGTGCCCAGAGGTAACAAGGATCTGGTTTTGATATGTTTGATATTTTCAGCAAGGGAACTTGTCTCCAAGTAAGTAGAGCAGCATCTTCCAAGATCCTTGATCCCTTTGTTAGGCTTTTACAAGGGTTTTTGCCAAGACTTTGTTTTGGGTGCAGATAAAAATTCAATGTTTGTGAGAAATACTGGTATAAGTAGGGGATTTTTTCAGTTGAATTGTTTTGCTGATTATAATTTAACAAGTATGTTCAGATATGTGTAGGGAATTTGGTCAGTAGCTTGTACAAAAAAATCAAACATTCACCAATCTTTTTGATTTCTCTCATTAATCACGCAAAATGTTGATCATGCAATTATTATATGTAAAAGTTAAAATGTCAATAAAATAATAATACACAATTTCAGTACTTTATTAAATAGAGGGTGAGGGAACGAGTGTCATTCATGGTCTCTCAATAACTCTGCAGGGGACAGGAGTAGGTTTAAGGAGGAGGTGAAGGTTGAAAGGCAAGAGAATTTCCCTGGAAGACCTTTGCTTAGAACTACCCTTTCCTGGATGACCTCTGTATTATACATTACTGATGTAGCCTGTGATCCAACATATAATTATATACTTCCCGACTAAATTTCATAAATGTATCTTGCTTGCAAAGCTTCGAGAAAGCTTAAGCTTTCTGAGAAATGGCTTTATGACACAAACAGTGGAATCTTCATTACCCTTTTAAAAATTTTTCTTCATTTTTAGATCTTCCAATTGCGCTAAACCATGTAGTATGATAGGAAAATTCCAAGAATAAACATATTGAACTTTTTAAAAATCTAAATACCTTACATTTTCTCTACTGTTTTATTTGTGTACCATATTCCTCCATATACCATATTGTGTACCAATTGTGTACCATATTCCTCCATTACTGGGCGCCAGTTACTGCCTAAACATGTCTGGATATATCTATATCAATCCATATATCTATATCTCTATCTATATCTAGGACACATATAACCATTTTCTGCTGAATTATTGTGTATAACAGGAGTGCGGAAACTTTGCACCTGTCACTTCTGGCTGATTTTCAAAATTGTGTGCAAGTGTCAGAAAAATGACCTGCCAGTCTGTGCTAGTGATTAAGGTCCCACACAAATTCTTCAGTGATTTAAAAAGGGTGTTTATCCTTGAAGGGTTATTCTGTATGAGTCTGTCCATCTCATAGCTAGCAAGTGAAATGTTTACTGTCTGAATTAGGGATAAAATGATAGCTCCAATGTCAGTAGCACAGTACTGTCCATTTTGTGGCTAGTTTAAAATCACATAGGATGAAATACTGGCACTGTTGAAGTCAGTATGACTTTGACATTGATCTTTCACTAAAATTATTTTTCTTGATTAGCTTTATCTACTAATGACCTGTATTATAATAGCTTTTTGTGGGCACCAGTTTTTTCCTGGGGTCCCAATGCACTTTTCCCAATTTTAAATGCAAAAGAGACAGGCCCAGGCTGAGCTTCCTAAATGCTGTTTGGGTCGGGAAGAGAGAGGTAGGATCCACAGTCCTCATGAGGGGGTAATTCAGAGCACCTATATTAATCTCTTTTTTCAAGGTCTCTTCTGAAGAAATGTATTTTTCTTCATGTTTGTTGAACATACAGCAAGCCTCAGAAAATCACAGACCTCAGCTAAATGCTCAGGTTGAACCACAGAAACTACGAGCTCAGCCAGGGCACTTTGCCTGCCATGTGACATCCCTCAGTACACAGCCAAAGATCCATCCTCAAAGAAGAGATGAACAGGTATTTCATGGTCCTTGCTGTAGCCTGAAAACAGGATTAGTTAATTTTCTCAGATAAGGTTGAGAAAATTTTTGCATCCAGAGAAAGAAATAGATGGAAGAAATAAGTTAGTGTCAGTTTCTTCTTCTTAATCCCATTTTTTCACTTGGCAGTCCAAGGGATGCCATGACACGGAGCTCAGCGATATGCTCAGAGTAACAGCTGGTGAGACTGGTGAGGCCTCTTTTCCTATTGTATATTGAAGACATTCCAAAAAAACCATTTTGGTGTATGTATTTACATTAAAGGAAGATAGTCATACCAGTTACACAGAAAGCAAATGTCCACTTAGCCTGCTACTGATCTGACAAACAGTAAACAATAATAGTGCAACAATCACTGCACATACTGAGGTCTGTTAAAGGAACTTGGTGCCCAGAGGCACTTAAAATCAGTATTCATTTAACACATGTATCTCTGCAAATGCAACCTGTGTGCAGTAGGAGGCATAACTGGACAGAGGCTTTCAGATACTGACAGTGCTTGAAACATCTGAGAATGTTCCACAGGACCACAGCTGAGAACCACTCACAAGAATCTTAACACTGAACAATCCTACTTTAATCGCAGAAAGGGACAAAGGCATGAGTCATCTCTCTCCATTACTCTTCCTCTGTGATGGACAACAGTTCTGTATTTACAAGAGCAAAAAATTGCAGAGGCATTGAGTGAAACCATGCTTAGAAAACGAAGGATAATGTGGGTGCATTGCTAAATAGAGGGAGGACTTTGGTAACAGAGGGTGCAGAGAAGGCAGAGTTACTTAACACATTCTCTGCATCTTCACTGACTAGACCAGCCTTCAGGAATCACTGGCCCAAGAGATCAGGGTAAAGGAATGTTGAAAGACTTTCCCATGGTCAAGGAGGATTGAGTCAGAGAACACCTGGGCAGATTTGACATCCACAGGTCCACTGGTCCTGACAGGATGCATCTATGACTGCTGAGAGAGTTGGAGAATACCATAGCAACTCTCATGATCATCTTTGAAAGGTGATGGCTATCAGGGGAGGTGCATGAGGACTGAAAGAAAGCAAACGTCACCCCCATCTTCAAAAAGGGCAAGAAGGAGGACCCAGGGAACTACCAGCCAGTCAGCCTCACCTCAATCCCTGGAAAGGTGATGGAATGGCTCATCCTGCATGTACTCCCTAACCATGGGAAGAAAAAAAATGTAATCAGGAGTAGACAGCATGGATTCACTAAAAGAAAATCATGCTTGATCAATGTGATTGCCTTCTATGATGAAACGACTAACTGGATGGATGAGAGAAGAGCAGTGAATATTGTCTTCAATATTATGTAAATGTGTTTTATTACGTATGTGTCTTCAGCAAGGCTTTCAACACTACCCCTCACAACACCCTCATAGAAAGTGTGGACTGGATAAGTGGACAGTGAGGTGGAGTGAGACCTGGCTGCACAGCAGATCCCAGAGGGTCATTATCAGTGGCACAGGGTTTAGTTGGAGGCTTGTCATTAGTGGTGTCCCCCAAGGTTCAATACTGGGCCCATTCTTGTTTAACTTACCCATCAATGGCTTGGATGAAGGGACAGATGCCCCCTCAGCAAGTTCACAGGTGGCACAAAGCTGGGACGAGTGACCCAGAGAGCTGTGCAGCCCTTCAGAGGGATACTGACAGGCTGGAGAGATGGGCAGAGAGAAACTGTCTGAAATTCAACAAAGGCAAATGCAGGGTCCTGCAGCTGGGGAAGAATAACCCCATGCTCCAGCACAGGCTGGGGCCTGACCTGCTGGGGAGCAGCTCTGCAGAGGAGGATCTGGGGGTCCTGGTGGACAACAAGCTGTCCATGAGTCAGCCAAGGTCCCTGGGGGCCAAGAAGGCCAAAGGAATCCTGGGGTGCATCAGGAAGAGTATTGCCGGCAGGTTGAGGGAGATGATCCTGTCCCTCTACTATGCTCTGGTGAGGCCATGTCTGGAGTGCTGCGTCCAGTTCTGGGTTCCTCAGGACAAGGGAGACATGGAGCTCCTGGAGCAGGTCTAGTGGAGGAGAATAAATATGATTCATGAACTGGAACTTCTCTCTTACGAGGAAAGGCTGAGCAAGCTGGGACAACTGAGAAGGGATCTCATCAATGTACACAAGTATCTGAAGGGGCGGTGTCTAGAGGACGGAGCCAAGGTCTTCTTGGTGGTGCTGAGCTACAGGAAAAGACACCAGCAGACCATAATGCACAGGAAGTTTCACCTGAATACATGGAGGAACTTCTTTACTGTGCAATTGACTGAGTACTGGCCCAGATTGTCCAGAGATATCTTGGAGTCTCCCTCACTGAAGATATTCAAGAACCATCTGGACACAATCTTGTGCCACACGCTCTAGAATGGCCCTGCATGAGCAGGGAGGTTGGGCCAGATGACCCACTGTGGTCCCTTCCAACCTGATCCATTCTGTGATTCTGATATTCCTCTGGATAAGTGAATGGCCTATCCCTTCAGCAGGACCATGATTTTATCTAACCAGTTTAGAAATTTGTAAAACTGATTCCCTTGTGGGACTTGATCTAGCAAGTGCCGAGTATTTCCTACATGCAAGCACTAACTCCCATTTCCTGCTCAGGAGAGATTTGGGTGTTGTTGCTCTTTTTATTCCTTTTTCTTTTTAATAGAAGGAAGGGAATTTTTTGGCCCTTCTTTCTGATGAGAAGGACTAAGCTACAGACTCATCAGGATATAAAATCAAGAGCTTATGAGCTGAAAGAAGTAATGGATCACTTTCTCTAAACCCTGTTGGCTGAGGTGGATTTTGTCAAATTATTATCTTTTGAGCTGCACATCTTTGTCAACATGCAGCTTGTTTCCTTGGGCTGTGCTCTGATTTCTAAAATCTGATATAGCTTCTACAGCTCTTGCTGTAGGGTTTTGTGGGAGACGGTTTTGATCAGATTTATGTCACCTTCTTTTTCCATGTGCTAAAATGATATAAAATCTTGTACAAATCTGTTTTATAAAGCAAATTTAAAAAAACCCTGTAACATAGACTTAACCATGTTCTAAACACAAATAATAAAAATCATCTGAAGTCTCTGCTTACAAATTTCCTTTAGAAAACATTTACTGATTGTACCTGACTTGTTTTTCTATGTCACTGCAAAGACAAAGCAAATGCTGATTAAAGCAATTAAAAGTTTCCTTTGTTTGCACAAAGAGACGTATTCAGATGTGGCTTTTTTCTTTGTAGACATCTTAATAAGCACCAGCAGATTGAAATAAAGTCTGTCATCAGCTATATTTTTTTCTTGGACTAACTGTCTACTTCACATACATATTAAGAAAGATTTGTTACCAAAGCTTCCTTATATGTTTTCTATTTGTTGTTGTAAAATGGTAAATGTTGAAATAACACTAGATCTATCAATCTGATAAAATAATGCAATGCATCTGACAGCTGAAGAGAGGGGAAAAAAAATGTAATGACTTATATAGTATTTGAGTAGTGTATTTTTTTTTGTTGTTATGTTTTTCTTCAAAAACACAACTGTGCTGTTTGGGTGTCTGCCACCACAGAGGGATATAAAGCATTATTGTGGATGGAGGATTCAGCTTTAGCAGAATATAAATTAACTGCCATGTAAATATAAACATCAATTAAGTTCTGTCACTTGTTAAATATTTATTTACTAAAATGATTTAAGCAAAAAAGCTTGCTGAGGGGAAAATTGCCTGTTTCTATCTAGATACTGCTGGTACCTCTTAGGAGCCTGCTTTGTTTCTATTGTTTCTTTATTTATAATCTCTTATGTGCGGTTGCAGAGGTTGCTATTTCAAGCAGCTGAAAATTTAAGGTATATTTCTGACCAGTGTTGAGCAGTATTAGGCATGTAACTCCCATTAATACTAATGGGAATTAAGCAGACAAATACCTTCTTGCATTAGTGGATAAGTGGACTTCCATTTTCTAGGGTGACAGAGACTTCATCTGGGCAGCCGGGACAAGATTGCACATGTCAAGATGAGAGCAGTGCCCAGATACAGAGGGGAAGAATAAAACATCTGCAATGTGTTTATCCTTTTATTCTGATTATCTCATCTGAATAAACTGTTGGTAGCTTTCAAAAGATTGTTAGGCTTACACAAACTCACAGAAAAATATTGTTAAGTTGCATGATCTTTTTCAGCTAGATGATGTACCTAGAGACATTTATGACTTTCAGTTGTTCCTCATTTCTTTCTCATATTAGCAATATTATCCAAAAATGGGTTTCTTTTGACTTCTATTGTCATAAAATAACTATTTCAGAATAAAATCTCATGAAATAGAAGTTACAGAATGAGTCATTTATACCACTGGAATATCCACATCATCATTTTTCTTTCCTGAAAGAATGATTCTGTTTCCCTCATTCGCTTTTTGTGTTGCACTGGATCCATATTTATTTGGCTAAGGCACGTGATAATTATTTCAATAAGAACCTAGGTATTTTAAAGAAATGTCTATAAAAAATTCAGAAGAGAAACCTAGTCCTGTTCTGGAAATACAGGTTGACTGGATGCAAATGAAACTTTCTGGATTATGACTTGACTTTACAGCAGGCTTAAAATACAGAATGTTTCCATCCGATGTTTAAATATGAGAGCTATCAGATACAAAGACGTAAGAAGACACTGACAAGTTCTAAACAAGCATTAAAATCTTAAACTTACATGTGCAGAAAAGCAGTTCCTTGGAGCAAAAAATTTTAAAACGGGAAATCAAAGTTTTTAAGCCTTCAAGACCAGGCACATACCTACCCCTATATTTACTGTTTAATCCCTTCAAGCCCAACTGACCATGTCAACACAGAACCAAACTAGTATGTACAAACCACCCAAAACCCTTTAACTGGTCACTGTTAAAAGGCCCAAGAGCTAGGTGCCTAATTGCCATAAATACTGATTCCCCTAAGTTCTTTTCACATTCCCATCTAAGTTTTCAATAATGATAGCAATCAGACAAACCATTTCAAAATCCTAATCAAATGTCTTCTCAGAGCATTCATAAAATGAAATGCTGATGCAGCACATTCTGTTTAATTGAGATACACTTAAACTAGGAAGTCCGCTTAATCAGGACGTCTCTCTGGGAACAATTTAAGTCCAATGATACTTAATGGCAATGACTACTGCTTAATGTGGATGGCAATTCTGCTTAATTGAGATTTCTTCCAGTGATGTAGTAGTTTACAGCTCCACACTTTTAAATAACTAAGACTAATTTTGTTATGTTTTATGTTTTACTAAATGTATTTTAAGTAAACATGATGAATTGAGTGGAATAACACTTCAAAAATGTTAGTCTCTGTAGCAAATCAGGCCTTATAGCATTAAAAATTCCAGGGCAGACATGGCAAAGTAGAAAGAGATAAGACGGTAATGTGTGAATGGAAAACATTAGTGTTAGAGGAAAGGAGAAGGTTATCTAGTTTTTTCTGTGTATGAAACATCTAAAATAAGTTGTTTTAGTGGAAGAAGTTGTTTTAGTGGAAGAAGGGTCCAGAATTCAGTTTTGAATGTAGATCAATGTCTTCTGAACTTTTGAGTGTCAAAAGATGGGGAAGCAAACAAGTGAGGCACGTAAGTTAACAACAAGCAGCAGATAGGGAACATACTGTGGAGGGCAGGAGGAGAGATCTCTGAGGTATCTTTGTGGATGTTCCTGGCAAGGTCCTCTCATGTATAAGATGTGCCATGAAATAAAGCAGGAAGCAACATGTTTTAAGTGGAGCTATTCAATGAAGACAAAGACCAGTGTGTAACAGGTCCATCAACCACCTGAATAATGGGTAAGGTAGAAAACCTCCAGGATGGATGTTAGAGGAAAAACAAGTACATGGGAAAGGGGTCCAAATCCTGCTCAGGACTAGTGACATCTCTAACCCATGGAATCTTTACATCACGGAAGTAAAATGGAATGTTCTGTGTACCTCACACATATCTAATCTAGTGGCTGTATAGAATTGCTAATGAATGGTCTATTTATCTGCATGAAAGCCCCATCACCTACAGAGTATCTGCATGTGGAAAAGGCAGCTGAGATCATTGTCATTTTAAAAATGGCTGATAAACGTAACTGGTACTGCTTAATAGGACTACTGTGCTCCTGTTTTCAGCACACAAAAACTTTCTAGCCTTGATGTATTCAGAGTGTAACTTGGGATGTGAAACCACAGATTCAACCGTGACCCACTGGGAATTTGTTAGAGCAGCACAGCTTTAGGCTGCTTTTATAAAACAGGGAAGTTCAGTGCCATGATTAGGTGAAGAAGCTGGCTACGTAATGTAAAGGAAATCTTGAAAGAATATACTGTTGAAAGAGAGTTTCTCTTCTGGGGAAAACTTAGATACCAAGTTTGCAGAAAGAATTACTAATTTTTAAGAAGCACCATTTGTAGAGTGGACCCTGCCAACTGAAGGAACATTGCACAGCTATTATAACTGACAAGCATATTCATCAGCTTTAAATCTAACCTACTTGAACTTTTTCAAAACATTTGAGTAAATATTGTGGTTTTATGGCAATAGGATTTTGTAGCTAAGGAAGTCATAATGCTGCCACATTTCGCCCCACTGTCTGCATATAACTCTGAAAATGGTGCTTAGCTCTCACCTTCAGCCCTCTGTCTGTCCCTTACTCTGTCTTATGCAGAGACTGCACATCATGTCAAATTTACTGTGCTTGCTTTATGATGTGCAGAATAACAAAGAAACTTGCTACAGTCCTTAAAAAAGTAAAAACATAATCATGTTTTGCCTAATACTGTACTTCCTTCCACTATTTCCTATTTGTTACCTGCAGCAGAAACTCTTAGAGGTGGAATTTAAAATATGACAATCTGTCAAGACTACAAAAATCCCAAATAATCTGTAGCAAACCAACGACTTCCATATCATCAGCAAAGGAAGGTGGTTCAGACTTGTTGAACCCTAGTTATTATAGGCTTGAACAACTCCTGATATAGAGGAGAGATATGCATGATTATGCAGGCAAGCACAAGTTAAGTAAAGCTGACTCCTGCTCACTGCAAATCTAATTGACAATTTTGTTGCCCTTCTCTGGCTATTTAAGAAGAGTAGTGAGGTCAATGGTAATGACATGTCTCATGGTTGGAAAATGCCACCCACTTGGTTTCTTTTTACAAGGCATTGATTTCAAACTTCTAAGCTCAGCTTTGTTACAAGGAAAGAAGAATTTTAAAAAGCCTTGTGGAGTGAATTTTCTGCTTGTGAAAGGTGACTGGCTGACAACTGCAGAGACTGAATTGTTCTTTTTTCACAGAGGACATGCTGTACCTTTGCAGTCCTTCTTTCAGTATTACACTGTCAGTTCATTGTCTCCTTCCTTATGTTTTCATATGTACTTCAAACTTGATCTTGTGTGGTCAGTCCAAAGATGAAAGTTTCTATATGTTAGACTAAGTCTGGAGACTTATAAAAAGCCCCAAATTAATGACATTTGTCAAGATAAAAGATTTTTCAATATTGTTTATTTTAAAGAAATAAGAATATAGCTTTCTTTTTGTGATCATCATGATTAACAAAAATGAAGCAGAATAGAAACAACTTTATTTTTGCTCCATGCCCCAACACTTTGGATTCAGATGGCATTCAAGTACTTTTAAAACTTACTGATTAAAAATCTTATTTTTTAACAGTGGGTCTTTGCAACCTTATAGTATAGTAGTGATATTCAAAGAGCACTAGACAATTTATGAGCAGTGGTGAAAAACTTCTCTAAGTATATATGTGGTATATTTCTCCTCAAACTCTATGTTTTACAAACATTTAGTAATGTAGAACTCTTTCACTGGAAACTGGATTTAGCTCCCGCCTGTAACACCTATATTTAGGTGTGCAATAAGAAATGGTTATGTGTGAGCTAAATGTTTGCCAAAGCAATTGATAGAATTTAAAAAGTGGCCAAAAGCAAAAGTTGACAAAACATTAGTGTCTATTACTATTTAAGACACCTCAGACTATTAGAGACAGTCTCATGTGCTGTTATATAAGGTACGGAACCTGTGGCAAACTCACTTTATTGGAGTGCCAGACACTGGATAGAGAGGTCAAGTAATTTCAAATGGTACTAGTTAATTCATACAGAATTGAGCCATTTTGGAGAGAGCTATAGGTCTTTTTGAGTAGCTCTCCATTGTCTACAAGAAAAAATCAGACAGATCCCTTAAATAATGACAGCTGCATTTAGACAAATAAATTCATACGGACACCATCTGAAAACCATCCAGTGATGATCTACAAGAAGTTTAGAATCATTTCTGGGCCCAGTTAGCAAATCTGCTTCTTTGCACTAGATATAATGAAATGTGAGAGGAGTGACACAGTCTCTCACCTTAGTTCCCTGGTCATGGCATAAAGTAAGATTTCCACCTCACCTAAGGACTCACAGAAGTGAAACTTACGCCCGTTGTTTACTCTCTGCATCACACTGAGTAATCCCATACTCTGTCTACAGTCAGTGAAGTTCTATAGGTACTGAAAAAAATTATTCTTTCTGTAGAAGCATTGGACACTTGTCTGCTTCTCCTACTCCTATGAAAAGTTTATTAGTAGTAGCATTTTTGCCTAATACCTTGTGATTGATACCTGGACTTCAGTAAGGCCTTTGGCACTGTCTCCCACTAGAGCCTTACAGATAAGCTGTTGATGTATCAGCTGCATCAGCAGTGAGGTGAGTTGAAAACTGTGTGAACTGAGCCTAGAGGGTGGTGATCAGAGGTACAAAATCCAGTTGGAGTCCAGTAATTAGCAGTGTATGCCAGTAATTCGTTCCAGTCTTGTTCATCATCATCATCATTAGTGATCTGGATGATGCAGCAGAGTGTACCTTCAGCAAGATTTCAGATGATGGAACTGAGAGGAGCAGCTGTTACACAAGAGGGCCATGCTGCCATCCTGAGGGACCTCAGCAGGGTGGTGGAATGGGCAGGACAGGAACCTTATAAAAGTTCAACAAGGAGAAGTGCAAAGCCCTGCATCTGGGGAAAAATAACCCTAGGCGTCACTATATACCAGGAGCCATCCAGCTGAAAAGCAGCTTGGCAGAAAAGGACGAGGGTGTCCTACTGGGCACCAAGCTCACATGAACTAGCAGCATGCCCTTAGTGCAAAGAAGGTGAATGACATCTTGGGCTCTATTAGGCTACGAATTCCCAGCAAGCTGAGTGAGGTGATCCTTCCCCTCTACTCAGAACCCAGAATTCTGTGTCCATTTCTGAACTCCTTGGTACAAGAGAAACATGGAGGCAGTCCAGTGAAGGTCCACTAAGATGGAGCATCTAATATATGAGGAAAGGGCTGGAGACCTTAGTCTGTTCAACCTGAAGCAGAGAGGGCTCAGGGGGATCTTATCAATGTGTATAAACACCTGAAGGGAGGGTGTAAAGAGGAAGGATCCAGCCTCTTTACAGTGGTGTACAGTGACACCTCTTGACCAGAGACAGAGACAAAGGGCACAAACTGAAACATGGGAGGCTCTATCTGAACACTGGGAAATGTTTTTCATTTTCGTGGTGACTGAGCCTTGGCACAGGCTGCCCGGAGAGGCTGTGAAGTCTATCTTTGGAGATAATCAAAAGCTCTCTGGACATAGTTCTGGGCAACTGGCTCTAGGTGTCCATGCTTGAGCACAGCGTTTGGGCCAGATGACCTCCAGAGCAACCTTCCAACACCAATCATTCTGCAATTCTGTGATTAGAGCATTCATCAGAGATGTGAACAACTTGGATTCAAACCTTCCTCTCTGATTTCAAATACAGAAAGTGGATCTTCCAGATGTGAATAAACTCCTATCTAGGCAAGACTTTGAGGTTTTGTATTTCAGGGTTATTTACAAAGCCTTGTATATGCTTTGAATACCATGACCATGGTTGCGGGGAGATACACACAGGTCTTTTAACAGTCCACCATTTCCCTGTTGAATCACATCTCTTTACTCTGTGCTTTTTGGAGCATGGAGGTGCTAAGAAATTTATATTAATAAACATACTGACAAGATTTCCTATATAAGGTGCTTAACTTCTCTTGAATTGAATAAAGGGAAGGTGCTTATCTGAACTGCCATGGGGAAAGAACTGTGACTCAGAAGTTTGCAATCATTCCCTTGAATTTCTCTTTTGTTGTGCTTTTTTTAGAGTTTAAATCAGCCTTCCCAGCTCATGACCAGTAAAGTCCTGAGAAGACAAATTCCCAAATCATTCCAATCCTGTCCCTGTAGTTGAGGGCAAATGAAAAAGCACAAGTTCTGAAGTGCCTTAAGGAACTACCCAGGCACAACAAAAAGGCACTCTGCCCATTTTGTTCAGTGCGTTTCCACTGCATGCAAAATATCTCTTTATTGTAACATTGCAAAGAAAGCAACAAATGACAGATAAGTTTTCATTTTGATTCTTAACTCCAATGAAAATGGTCTCCTGTGGCTACTGGGCAAATTAGCAAACATTTAATTGAAACACAGCTCAGAATGTAGACGTGTCCATAAGCACATAGGAAAATTTAGGTGCTTCCAAGGTTCTGTGCCAGGTGAGGAGGGGTTATTACATAGAATAATAGAATGCTTATATCGGCAGTTCTGCCAACTCTTCTTGTACTTAAAACACAGCCCTGAGGTCGTGTGAATGTGCTCAGATTTCGTTTTAAACAGAAAAAGGAAGTTTCTGCAATCCTAATTGAAGAGGAAGTTGAAAACAAGAATTTTAAAGACATAAAACCAAAGAAAAGAGAGAGATATAGTTAATATTTGTATGCACATGTATACATACACATATATACATAGCTAAAACTAACTCCATCTTAATTAAGATGGTCCTTGTTTTCTTTAAGGCCTTTGCTCATGAACATTTATAGTGCAGACTGGTAAAACTGTGTCTATCAATTTTTTGGTACAGATTTTTTTTTTTTCTTGATGAATGGACTGCAACCCGTACAATAATTAAATGCTACCTCAAGAAAACTGTGAAAATAGTTCTCCAAATTGCAGTTTCCTGGTGCAGTAGAGAGATGGTTTTACTGATGTGAGCATCAAAAACTACAGGACTGACAGTATTATAAGAAAAAGCTAGTGCAAAGTTTCATCATTGTAATCTCTAAGAACTTCATCTAACTTCAGCAAATAAAACCCAGGCTGTGCATTTACTAAAATGAAAAAATATATAGTCTACACACATTATTTTATTGTTTAAATGGTTCTCATTCATGTTTCATTTCAATAATATTTCCCCAGCTTGTAAAGCTTATGTTACATTGAGCTCCTCTTTAAATTCACAATGCATAAAACTGCCAGGTGGCCTAATAACAGAGTGCATTAACAGATTGAACTATAAATCAGATGGTTGTGTTCACATACTGTAAAAACACCACCATTTTCTTTCGGATCTGAGTTTGTACACAGATTCCTCAGAGAGTATGATTGCTCTCAAATATTAAAAAAGTCCATATAGCTCAATTTTAACATCAAGATTGATTTTATATTTCAAACATAAAATTGTTCTCTTCAATACTACAAGAAAATGTACACAAAATATGATCTAGTTTTGACACAAGAAAGAAAGGAATGGAAAAGAAGAGGGAGTTTGAATGTTTTCACTGATGCCAGAGTAAGAATGTGACTAAACTGAAAGTACCTCTTGCAGCCCTTGTTACCACTGAAAAATATATGACCTAGAAGAACTGAACCTCTCTAAAAAGTGGCAACAACAATCATAGGTTAAGAATATTCTGCTGAGGGATGGATAATAGTTTCCCATGAATGCATTGACTGGCTTTTTAAAGTAACACTTTCAGTGAGTTTCATTTTGGTTTCCCTTACTAAAACAAAGTAAATTTATTTTCATGGGACTAGAAGAACCGCATAAATTTGAAATGGGTATGATTTCATTTTAGAAACCTATAAGAATAGCAAGAGGCCAGTATTTGTACATTTGAGTGTTTATATATATATATATTATATATATATATAACACACATCTATGCATTAAAAAAATTACAGCAGAAATAAATTATATTCTTCTGATATTTTGTTTCCAGGAAAGACAAAGCAATAATGAAATTTAGCAGTTGAGGTTCATAAGATCATAGGATAATTCATGCTGCAGGGGAATTCAGGAGGTCATTTAGTCCAATCTTCTACTCAAAACAGGGTCAGCTGTGATGAGGTCAAAATGGGTCAAACTTAGGTCTTGATGCAGGGCCTTTTTTTCTTCAAAACAGTGAATACACCATCTATTTTCCAGCATCTACTATTATTATAATTGGTACATTTGTGGCTAAGAGTACTAACTAGGATCATTTTAATCACTAACTTCTGAGTAAGATTGCAGAATTTCATCTCAAGGAGCTTGCAATCTAAGAAAAACATGTATATAGAAATAGCAATGAATATATGGTTAGCATTTATGGGCCAAGCCATGTGAGTTACCTCTCATGAGAGAAATATTTAGAAAAATAAAGCAGTAACAATCTGATTCAATACGAGAAAATTATTTTCATTGAGTGAAAACTATAAATCTATACCTTAAAGGCACCCATCAAGTGGAAATTTGTCGGAAGTAGGGCACCAGAAAATAAATAATGACTATTCAAATAGTGGTGAAACAGAATAGCAGCTCAGGATGTTAAGATATTGTCTGAATTTTAGCTTTATGTACGGTGATATGTTTTTTGTGTGCCTGCACATGCAGGAAAGACTGGATGCAAATGTGAAACAAAAAAAATTCTTAAGAATGTTGGTGTGGCTATTAGAAAACCAGCTTTTATAATTTTCTAATGTTTAGGGGGTTTGTGTCTGAGCTCTGAGTCAAAGACCATGGATACATTTTAAAAACACACAAGCGATTTAAACAAAATATTATGTTTAAAGTGTTAAATAGTTCAAGTACTAAGTCTTTCAATGTTACCTAGGAAGTCTAAGATTTTCTATTGGGCTTAAAAGAGAGAGAATGGAATGAAAAATAAAGAATAATTTAAGACAGTAAATTTTTTGGACATAGATGACCACTTTGGTCCTCACAACCCCTGAAATGCCAACTCAACTTATTTGTCCCATGACAATATTTTCATCCCCTCCAGTATTTTTTCACAAGGTAAAAATGTGCATCACATTGCTAAAACATAGAATCAAACCCCAAAACTAATAGCAGAAAATACAACATTGAAGGTGCTCCTACTGGTGCTCCTACTAGAAAAGATTTTTCTAGACAAAAGGAAGTTCATGTCTGTTCATTCTGTGAAAGTAGGTAAGAAAACAAGAATGGGATTCACCTTAGTCTACCTCAGACATTTAAAAATTATTTTCTTAAAACACATGTACACAATCAAATAACTTAGATTCTTCCTTCATTCCTGAGTCTCAGTTCCCTAGTTTATTGTATTACTTCACTCCTAAATCGTGTTTGATTTGGTTCCTTTGTTCCCTCAAAAATAAAACCAGGCTTGGTTTTGTTGATGATTTGTGTCGATAGTCATTCCCAAAAGATAGCTGAGCCAGCCTTGCCTTTCTCTGCCACATACAGCTCCAAAACCCTTTCTCAAGCACTGCTTTACATCCTCCAGTCAGGCCTCAGGGTACAAAATGTACCCTCAGTTTTGTGTTATAAACACACCATCATAGTAACCTGCAACACAAGTTTCACATAATTTCAAACTCTTTGAAACAGATGAAACAAAAATGTAACAGTAATGTTTTTGTTTCGTGGGGGTAATAGACAGCAATAGGGGTCACCTGTTACAAAGTGAATTGTGGATGGAAACCAGCTGCTTCAAGTGAGTCTACCCACGAGCAATGTGAAAGGGAACAAACTGAAAGTGAACCACTGAATAAGTAAGTCACTAACAGAGTTCTCAGGAGCAGACATGGACATTGTTAGAAGTACATATAGCACTGGTCTAAGCTACTAACTCTGGCTTCCATTATTCTCTGTGGACTGTAAACTGATCAGTTTAGACTTAAGCAAAAAAACTGTAAATGCCTAAGATGAATAAGATAAATCCCATCATCAGTGTAAACGAAAATACGAGGAGCTGAGAACAAAATAAACTTTGGGAATCAAAAAATAATTTAAGGTTAGAAGAATTACATAATTTGTAAAAAGTTTAGAAATGGCTTAGAGGCAACAGGTGGCAAATAAGAGATGCAGACAAGCACAAATTTGCTAACTTAAGGACTGTTCTTGCAACAAGTTGATAATTTACATTTTCTAAACCCAGAAGCTTTATTTAATTTAGCAGTTCATCCTGTTCTGGTCTCTAGTGTCTTCCTCCATCTACTTAAAGTCATTTTTCTACAAACCTTACATTTTAAATAAGCATTTCAAAATCCACTCTGCTGGTCGAGCACAGGCAAAGGAAGGGACTCTGTCACTCACTGTGCTTCATTTTTCTGAGAAAGTAAATTATTAGGAAACTGGGGTGCATGTCTGTACTTTGGATAGACTAATGTAACACACAAATGCAGAGACACTGCCACAAAAAAAAAAATATAAATCTGTTTTTGCCCCAAAGATCGAGGCTTAAAAGGAGACACCAGGGGTTCAAGCAATCTTATTAAGTGATCATAATACAACCACCAAACTGGGAAGTTGAGTAATTGTTTGTATAGCTACCCCGTAGATTCACACCTGCCTGCCAAAGCATTGCAATTTAAATGCTTTTACTCTCACAAGGTCAGTTGTGGTTAGTTCTCTTGTTGGGACCCTGGAGCATGGGTTGGAACAGCACAAATGAATCAGGCCTGTAATATGCAGACTTCAGCTCTTTACCATCTGACTGTACACAGTTGAAGTCTCTGCTTTGATTTTTAAACAAAGAACACTCCCACATATAGAAGAAATCCAGGTACAGAACTCCTAACATTAGAAGTGCTCATTAAAATAAATACATGATAACCTCAGAATGGTGACATGGTGGTACTCCCCTCCCTGTTGCAAAAGCTTTTTTCCCACTCATGTATCATAGACACCTGTAACTTTTTACTATAATATAGGAAAAATTTCAGGTTAAAAGGTACATTTCATGTTAAAACATACGACAACAGATATTTATAGTTATAAGTGTTGCAAAGTGATGTCCCTTAGCAAAGCACATCATGACATTTAAATAATGATGATCATAAGAAACCTTAGAACAAGGAAGCACAAAGGAATGGAATTGAGCTAATGACTGCATTTTGCCATTGCTCAAGTCTTTATAGGATTTATTTCTTCATTTCAATTTGCATTTCTACAGTAGCAAAAAGTATTTATCTCAGCACACGTACCTCAGGAAATTATTTCAAAATCCAGTTAATATGCCTACTCAACCAGCATCCTCAGCATATGCCATTGGATAATTTTGAAACTCAAACAGTTTTCATTCTCTGATATTACTCTCTTCTTAGCTCATCTAATCTCTTCCTCTTGGTGCCCAGAAGTCCTTGACCTTTTCTTTTTTTAAAACAGCTAGCCCTAAAACACACAAAATTTAGAAAATACCAGTCACAATGGGCATGCTGAGTTTGTTGTCCCTCCAAACAGACAAAATATCCATGCAAAAATTAGACAATCTAACAAAGACCCAAGTAGGGTATCAACCCGCCTCCCATTTCCAGAGTTGCGAGGCCTAGTGCCTTTCTCCGTGTTTAGCACTGCAGCACCCGAGGCACACAGATTAATGATGCAACCATAAAGCTTGCTGAAGTGGTTGCCCAAATATATTTCTGTTTCTTTTGCTTATTGTTTTCAGCTAATGCATTCTTGATATCAAACATTCAATGTAAGTATTTATTCAGCTTCATTTGATTTCTTATTATGTCCCACTCTTTTGTCAATAGTGCTTTTGGAGAGAATATTTTGAATGCTCTGCACAGTAAGATTCTTACTGCTGATGTCTTGATAGAAATTGGGATATTGATGCCAAATGGCAGGTATTGATCTAAATTTGTTTCTTGCCTGTACCAAGTCAAAAAGGCAGTAAACAGATTGTAGCTGTTAGTGCTGTGTTGTGCTGTACTGTTCTGGGCTGGAGCCACTTTTTATTGCTAAACCACAAAAACGATGATCTAGAGCTTACCATGGATATTTTATTGATACTCATTATTTGCTCTCAAGGAACAATTCATATTTTCCTCTGATTTCATGGAGACATTGTAGCTTATAAAAAACTCAGAAGAAGACAGGAAGAACAAGGATTTCAGTAAGAGGATCTGTGAGGGTATGAAGTTTTATTTGCTCTCTAGATATGCAAAGATCCATGCACCCACAGCAGATCATGGCAGTGAGAGCTGAAGGAGTCTTTTTGTACCACCTTCAACCAGGAGCAATCAAAGTCAATGGGATGCATGACATGGCTCTAAATATGCAAGTAAAGGTTGATACAGAAAAGAAGTGTCACAAATGTATAGTACAACTCAGCAGGCCCCATCTGATCTACTCACATGAGTTCTGTGATTTTATGCAGAAAGAACATGATAAGCATAAAGAAGAAAAAAATAGAAAGAAAAAAGTTTTAAAGAGGTAACTTAAAACCAGAAAGCTTGTCTCATACAGTCTACTGGATCATACAACATTCTTGAACAAACTTTCAAGCGAACCCTAGAGCTTGAGCCTCTGTTGATAATGGAAGAGTTACAAGAAATTTACACAGACATGAAGAAAGATGACAGGAGAAATACAACTGGGTTTTCTAGGAAGCGGCAAAACAAAAGAAATGTAGACAGTGAAGGGGGGAAAGCAAAGGGTTATGGAGAGGCAAGCATCAGCAGATAAGAATCTAACAAGAGAAAAGAAACTTAGATATTAGTAGTGTTAACACATTAAAATCAACCTGTAGGGGGAAGAGTGATATCAGCATTCTACTAAAATTGACATGACTGAGACCAGAAATAGTCCCTTTCAGTCAGAGGCTAAGGAATTTGTAGGCCAGTGATGGAAATATTATGCTGTAAATGTCAAATATTAAATATCAAAATATGGAAGCTTTGCTTAAGGGAAAAGTTGAAGAGCAGATAAAAAACTTTGAAGGTCACAAGCCTGTAGATTTAGAAAGAAACTAGTACCAAAATTGCATAGATAGCATCTACTGTACACTTACTTAAATTACGCAATAACGGCTATTCACAAAGACATATGGACAGTAATCTGTTATGATCCCGAATTCCAGAAAAAGGAACCTATCAACCTATCAAACCTATCAAACCATCACCCCACCTACCTAGTTAGTCATTGGAAAGAAATGTTATTACATAACTTATTGAACAACATGCCATGTCTGCAGGAAATACTACTAGACTAGTATAAGTAGCAGAATAAAAGAAATAAAAGTCTTCAAAAGTGGGTAATGTGCAACTGAAGAGATTCCCATTCTGGAATGTCATCTTACATTCCTTCATTTTTTCCCTTAGTAGCATCCTGTTAAGTTTATTGGGGGTAGTGCACGTGTTACGAGCTCTTTGAGAGAAAGAGAACCAAGCATAAACACCTATAATAAAGGGGTGTCTTCTGGTTTCCAGTAAATGGTGAGAAATTAGCAAATTTAGTCAACAGAATATTTTGAACTAACATCTAAAATATGAAATCATGTCTCAGCATAGTTTCTCTCCTTTAATCGTGACAGATGACCAAGGCAGACATAACACGCTTAGATCTTAAATGCCTAAATTAGAAAGATGAAACCCACTCAAGTCCCTGGATTATATTCTTTTAGCATTAACAGTGCAGTTCTTATGTGTTCTTTGGGCTTCTGGGCCTCCTGCAATACATCCAACTGAACAGAATTCAACAGGCCGACAAATCAATGGCAAGGTCAAAGCAATGAGTTAAGACAGCATTGTTTGCCACAGACTTTTGAAAGGCCAGGTGGGAAGAAAAGGCAGTAGTTGACAGATGAAAAGAAAATCAAGGATTCATCTCTTCTATGTCTTTACCTCTGGGTGAGACCCTTGCAGTAATCATTATTGAAATTTGTCTTTTATTCTGCCAGTTTGAACTTATCAAAGAGTACAATGGCATAATTCTCTGTAGTTTTCACTTGGACTCTGAAAAAAACCCCAACCACTTATTGTTTTACTTTAGATTGGCTCTTTTCTGGCAAAGAAATTCTTTTGAATCACTCTAAGATAGTAGGTCCTGTCTGATGCTTCATTGCAATAACTGGTAGGATTAGACTCTGACATTTGTAGTGTTTAATCTCAAACAGATGAGAAGCTGGCACAGGTGGTTTTCTGCACCACTGACGGGCAACTTAAGGTTCTTGGTTTTGCACTGTTTGGGCTTTTTTTGTGTGGTATATTTTGGGACTGCCTTCATTATTTTTGGAAGGGTTATTGTTGAAGTTTTTCAGTATCCACTGAATTATCTATATTGTGTTTACCCAGTTGCTTGTGTTCTCATAATTTTTCTATATGTTGATATATTAATAGTGGAACCTGCAGTATTCTGCATGAAGCCTGTTTTTTCTGTTGTAACAGAGATTTCAGACTATAATGAAAATGCCAAAATAATGCTATAAGTACGGCTCATTGCATTATCTTTGACCCAGTGGAGATTTATATGAATTCCTGGATCACTGCATCAATGTCCTGTCTTTCAAAACAGAAGATAGTACATTGAATATTCTGAATATTTCTAGAGACTGGTGTTGCACAAGAGACAACCTCACAGGGGTGTGATTGTTAATGCTTTTCTTTATCTCTAATAAGCTCTGTTGTGACCGTTAATGAATTGGCTCTAATGCAGATGTCTATAAGAGATTGCTGAATGCATGTTATTAACCATTGTGACCTGCTCTGTATCCTGTCACCCTAAGTATTTCTTCCTTTTGAAAGCACTATAGGTTGTAACAAAATACAGTCACTCTTTAAAAGGTCAACACAGTGGAAAGTCACTGGAGTCAGACTGGAATAACTGCACAAACCAACCTGGCTGAACTTGTTTTGTCTGAATGGTAATCAAATCTGTATCTTCATATAAACTTTTGTGCTTGCTTAGCCTTGTTTTAAAAACAACACCTTCTAGCAGGTTGGGATCAAATCCAACTTTACACAATTTAATGATGAACTGTATAAATATTACTTAGCATGAAGATGAAAAGTAGAATTACACTTCTAACAGTGAACATATTTATCCCAAAATATTGCTCAATAACATAACCACAACAGCCATTATTTTAATTAAAAATACCTTCTAATCACTATGTGTTTTGGAATAAGGAAAGAAAATCTCTGCCACAAATATAAATGGATGCACAGAACAACAGCCATCTTCAGGAAGAAGACAATGATGCTGTTATTGCTGATTATTCATCAGCTTTAACATGTAAAAAATATCATATGTTTGGATTGGAAAAAAAAGAATAAAATTTTATCTTCAATGACTTTTTTATAATTGCAGTATCTAATATTATTAAAAACAACCTTCATTTCAACTAAGAGCTTGGATTATAGACCAGGGCCTTACAACAAATCAGTCTCAGTGTGTTAAGTTAGGTATTTAAATCTTCAAATTATTTCTCACACTAAAAACTACTAGCATTAGAACAATCTGAGACATGTTTTGGAAAGGTTCAGATGTTAAGGTTCAGCTTAAGATTAACCTCAGCTATAACCTAGGCTATAACTAAGTCTTCTCTGTTAACACAGAACATGACATTGTTTCTCATCATATTTCTCATCATATCAGAACCATATTATTTCTCCTCATTCACACTGTATGAGGAGATGCTCAGAAATGAAAGAGTGAGAACCACCTTTCTCCGATAAACTTTATATAAATTAGAAGTTAATTTTTAAAACAATGTGTAAAGTGCATCAGAGGGAAGGCAAAGCATTGGGTAGCAGAAATAGGGAAGAAAAGCAACCTTTAAGTGTCGTCTTTCATGTTAATAATATCGAATTTAGTGAGTTCTTTCCAATGTTTTACTTGCAGAGCAAATATTTTCTCTTTCAGTTATTGAACTCATGGTGTGATGTCAGCTAACAGCACCTTCAATTTCTTTAACTAATAAATAAAGATCACCAGAAAAGTGATGAACTACTGCAAAGTTTTAAAGGAAGGTGAAACAAATGAGGTTTTACATATAGTTCAGAGATTATTTTCTGGGTTTTTTGAAGATCAGCAATGTGTGGTTGATTACGGTAGATGCTGGCACATAGAGACAGACATCTATATGTCTAAGAAAGGCTCCATGTTATTTTCGTGACACAATGTAGTAACATTCAGCTGATCTCCCTGGAGAATACTTGGGGTCTGGTACTACACAGAAAAAGAAAATGTTCAGGGAACCTGGCTTCTGTTTTCATATTTGTTACTTTAATTATTATCAACAACAATTCAGAGAGAAATTAAAAGTGTTACTCAAGTTATCACTAACTTGGCATTTACAGTATCAGCAGCACTCTGTTTTGTGCTTTCCTTCCTGGTAAGGTTCTAAATACAGTTATCAAAGGACTTGATAACTTTAACCATGATGAAGTTTCACAGAGATCCATCTACACTGATCTAGAAACCTAATAGTAGCTTATACCCCAGTGGCCTAGCTACTACTTTACAGTCTCCTTGGGGAAGCCAAAAGAAGAATATGGAAAAAAGTTAGAGTGAAATAACCATCTGCTGAGGGTGACACCAAGTGTTGTTTATTCAACTTGTCACATTCTCCAGGGCTGGGATACTCTTATCTTTATTTGCTCTCAGCTATTTATTTGCATCCCTGCAGATTAAAAAAACGATCCAGGGGATTAGTAAATTGTAAATTTGCTTAATTGTTAGGGATGGATTAAGAGACCTGTTATTACAAATTGGCATTTGTGGGGTCCTTGCATTTAAATTCATGGCCATTCTAGAATTATATTTTAATTGTCATTGCCTCTATTGATATTGTAGAGTAGATTTGTAGTGTTCCCAATGCTTACAGGTCTGGTTCTGAGTACTACAGAAGCACTGCTGATCTCCCGGTCCCTGCAAAGTAGTTTTAGTGCTTCTTTGTGTGAAATACTGTCAAAGGCTTCAAAGGAAACACAGTCACTTAGCCTGCTGGAGTCCTATAAAGGACTCCTAAAACTGGGATTCACCAAGCCTGTGCATATTTCAACACACCTTGACATTTTCTATGATCTGGCAAATCTTTCTGGTTTAGGATTGGTTGAATTTAGGATGTGTTAACTGTTAAGTATTAAGTATTTAGTAAAAAAAATCTACCAAATTGTAATACCTAGACTTTTTCTTTTCTTTTCTCTTTTCTTTTCTTTTCTTTTCTTTTCTTTTCTTTTCTTTTCTTTTCTTTTTCTTTTCTTTTTCTTTTCTTTTTTCTTTTCTTCTTTTCTCTTTTCTTTTTTTTCTTTTCTTTTCTTTTCTTTTTTCTTTTTTCTTTCTTTTCTTTTCTTTTCTTTTCTTTTCTTCTTTCTTTTCTTTTCTTTTTCTTTTCTTTTCTTTTCTTTTCTTTTCTTTTCTTTTCTTTTCTTTTCTTTTCTTTTCTTTTCTTTTCTTTTCTTTTCTTCTTTTCTTTTCTCTTTTCTTTTTTCTTTTCTTTTTTTTCTCCAGAATATCTTAAACATTTATGTGACTATCTGAATCAATATCAGTTCTTCTCCTTTCCTGCTAATTATTGTTTCACAAATCTTTTTTCCAAAATTTTTGTGTGATCCACTGTCTTCTGGCCTTGGTATAATTGAGAGGAACATATCCAATGCCAAAAGAGATCTATTTAAGTGATGATTAATCATTAATGCATGATATCAGATAATTTGGTTCAAAGTTGTATGTCCTAATTTAATCTCTTCCAGATATATCCTAGTTTAATCTCTCATTGATTCAAAAGAAATTTGTCTAGTTCTATACATCACAACTCATGCTCTGCATATGCTGTTTATTCTAGAAATAACATGGCATAAAATCCTCTACTTATATCCAGTCATTAATTTTTCAACCATTTACCAAACTGTTTGTTGTAGGGGTTCTCCTGCCAAAGTCACTTGTTGCTATTTTGGACTTTCTTGAGTAAAGCAGGCATTTATTTTAAAATTACAAATAAGGTCCTTGGTTAGCATCAATTTCATCACAGAGGGTATGCATATTTACAGAAAAGGAAGTTTTTCCAGATGGTTGCAGTAATGAGAATATGTCTAGGAAAAACAAAGAGTAAATTAGCAAAACTGAAGTCCAAGAAACAAGAGCCTGCAACTGAACAAAATAAGGATAAATATATAAGATACTTTTAACAAAACACATATGACTCTAAACATTAGCATTAGATGATTTTTTGATGGATTGGTGGCATGATGCTGAAATTTTACATACTTTTTGTATAAAATAATGATATCTTTAAAATGTACCTTTTCAGGTTGAAATAGCCTCTACAAAGTCTATAGATTCAGGGTGACATTTTTCAAAATAGCCATTTGGTAACCTTCAGTTAACTTCCTCAAAATGTTTCTAGAAAACAAAGACAGCTAGGTGAGATCTCAAGCTAGAAAGACAAAGGAACATTACTGATAGAATTCAAAGAGAAAGACAAGAGAAATCCTCCAAGGGCCAAATTTTAATGATAGGAAAATAAGTTGGAATTTGTTTGAGGTTAAAGTCTGACTCAAAGGTAGCAACAAATAAAATTCCTTATCAATTTCTTTTAATAAAAATTCTCTGTTAAGCAGAAGTAGTCCATAGACATTCTAGCAACATTTCAGTAAAACCAGTCAGTTCCTGTGAGTACTATCATGCATGTATGTCCTACAATGTGTGCAATCAAAGGAATGGTTTCAGTCAGGCATTTTATCCATTATTAGAAGTAAGTTAAAATAACAGAAGGAAGAAATTAAGCAAGTAACAGAATAAGCATCTTTATAAAGTCCAATTGTTGCACAGCTGGAGACTGCACTGCAGTGCACATATATACACAGACAGTGGGTATTGAGCCTGCAGTTTGATCTTCAGCATTTTACTGCTTAAGTATTAACCATGCAGTATCAAATGACTCCTTACTTTTTTTTGCTTTCTCAGGTTGACAAGCTACTTACTCTAAGTAACCTTACTTATCTATAGGGCAGATCAAGGAGACAAATGTGTTGTTTACACTCCTGTAACCTAGGGTTCCAGAAACACATTCTTCTTAGAACAAGACCAAAATACAAATTTAGGGTAAACCTTATCTTGTGGTAAATCAAACACTCATATTTTGCCCATAATATCAGAAGTAAGGGCATGCAGAAATCAGAGATCTTCAACAAGAGAGTGAGTATGAGGCTGTAGGGTATGAGGACCTGGAGACCTTTAGGAGAAAATGAGGATATAGCATCCTTCAGTATGAGCACACATGAGCAAAACTGATTATGTAAATTATGACACTGCTTGAGTTGCTTATTTGAGAAAGTAAATACTGAGATAAAAATTGACACTTTTCTTGTTTGGTGCTTTCAAAGTACTACTTTGCTTTCTCCTAATTCTTACCTCACAGAAGGTAATAAGTAAGTAATGAGTATTTTGGATCAAACCACTACACTGTTATGGCAGCAATGCAACAACTTTTCTATCCAGTGCTTCAGCGTTATCAACCTGACCCTGATGACTATGCAGTTAAGCCACATGCAATTACTAGCATTTATCCACTTCCATAAACCTCCCTTCTGTGCAACATTTAATGGATTCTATACCATGTTGAGATACATTTAATAAATGTAATGTAAGAGTAGCTTTCTATTACAGTATAAGCTAGAATAGACACTTTTTTTTGGATTTGAAAAAATGTTTGCATCATTCATTAATTGACAGTGTTCCTGTATCACCACTACAGAGAAATATCTAATCTATCTTCTGGCACACTAAATTGTCACAAAAGAACTGCTTCTTGATAACAATGACAATACAGTTCCCCAAAAACTTCAATATAACATGAACATAGCTCATAAACAGTATCCAGAAGTTTGAATTTAACTTTGCCTTATAAGCTAAATTTTGGGGACATGATGAATCTAGCACCTGAATTAGAGGCCTTGTGCATGAACCAGTTAAAGCATTCATATTATCAAATATTTAGCAATTCATTTCCAAACTTTTTTTTGGCTTTTTTTCCCCTAGCAATGAGGTGTAAGAATGATACTGCACCATAGTTTTAATTTTCCAGATAACCTGAACTGATCTTATGTGACTATTGTCTGGTATAATATTTCTCAATTACCACCACGACATTTTCTCCACAGAATGTCACACATATGTTGCTGTGCTTATGAAAAATGAATTTTATGAAAACAAATGTCTTATTAAAGAAAAAGAAACTCCTATAAAAGGAGTTTGGATGCTGCAGCAAGACTAAGAAGTCAACTAAGCCAACCACAAAGTCTCAGGTTGGTTGTATCATATAATTTTGTGAGTTACAGGCAAAAGTATGTTTTAATAAGTGCAGTGAAGGTGTTTCTAATGCACTTTTCTTGAACAGCTCTTCAATAATGATTTAATACATGCTATAATAAAGGAGCTTGTACATGGATTTCATACATTTTATTTTATTGCACTACACTTTATCTCAACCAATTGTCATCCTACGTTATCTCAAAAGACGAAACATTTTGTGCCTGTAAGCATGATAAAATCATTTCAGTGTTTCAAAGTGATAGTTAAGGAGTTCCAAGAATATATATATGCTTTCTTTGTCTGTTTCTAGTCAATAAACAAATAATGATCTCTCACTGGTTAGATTGCAGTCCATTGCAACTGTATAACCAGATTGCAATGTCAGCTTTATGCAGAAGGATGGCCTACTGAAGGCTAACAACTTTATCTCAAACAGTTCTCCAAACATTATCCAGAAAAAAAATTCTCCCTTTGAAATATTGCTTCCTTCAGAACTTACTTTTTTTTCCCCTCCATTTTTCCCTCCACCTTTACATTTCTATTTGGAAGATTTTTATTTTCTAGAATCTGGAGGGAGCTCTAGATGATTGTCAGACTCACTCACATTCTTTCTACCTGCCTGCAAATGAAAATTGCATCTTTCTTCTCTGCATGGTCTTCCCACAGAAGCAATTTTTATACATGACTTTATTTTCTTCAGTCAAACTATCAATATGATATTCCTTAACAATATTCTTTGACCTCACATTTTGGTTTAAAATCAGTATGGTCATAACTGGAGATATCATGTCATTTCCCTTCTCATCTTTTATTTTTTTGAGTCACTGTGGATCCTGCTTTCTATTCTTCTTTGTAGGCCTTAGTTCCCCTCAAGGTGTTCACACATAAAGAGATTAAATGGCATAGCAGCAGACATCAGATAACAGAGGTGAGACTAGCATGGAGTAGAGATGTTCCAGCTGCCTCATACCAGCTACCCTGAGTACCAAAGACAGCTAACCACAATAAAATCAGAAATCTTGAAGATTAATTTACACTCCTTCTCACTCTTCATTAAATCCTGGGCTCTTATCATTATCAAGTAAGCTTGTTTAAAATTAATTCAGATATTTCTACATTATATTTCAGTATTTTTGGGGCTGAGTGAAAATATGCTCTCAGTGCAGGCAATATGTATTTGTTTTAGTTTTACCATAATTCATTTTATTGCAATGTTTCCTTAAATTCTGCATGTCATTTGTATACTTCTGCTTCTTTTGTTTTCACTAACTAATAACTAATTTGCTTCTAGGTGCTAAGGATAGTCAGGGAGCTCAGAAGAGATAAAGATGTGCCCGAATAAATAAGATGACAATTCAGAAATTATATTCTTCTTTCTTGTTTCTTGTGATAGGAAAGTAAGAACGTAATATTTATGGAATGACTGACAACAATTCCAATAAATACTACTTGCATATGAAGTCTGCTTCTGCTTAAAGTAGAACTGAAACAGATTTCTGTTCAATTTCTTCAACATAAAAAAATTATGTCATACAATTTCCCTTCTGGTCACATCTTCAGCTCTCATTTAGACATTTTCAGCAGTTTACTGGTAGTCATAGTCTAGTACTAAATACAACAAACTGGAAGATCCCAAGTGCATTTTAATGGTGTGTTATAGACATTAAAAACACAATCATTATATTAAGTGTTACGTTTTATTTTTTCTTTATTGCTGTATCCCAAAGTAGGCTAGGGAGAAGGGACATGGGAGCAATAAAATTTTCCAAAATTTATATTCAGCAATTGAAACATATGTGAATTTCATAGCAGCTTAGCTGGTTCTTTTTCTTTTCCACATGAATATTTACAGCCCACGAGGAAAGAAAACAGGAGTACCAACATACCATAAGTACATGTATCTCGTTATTTTTTGGTCCAAATAGAATATAGATACTCCAAGTAGCTTGAAAGACTCTATTTAACAAGACTTCCAGCTCAGTATTTTTGGTCCCAATGTATTCACATGAATATCCTACAATTTGTCTGTCATTGAGAACTGCTAAAGTGCTTGAACAGCTGAATTTAGTCACCACTATATTAACCCTAGTTCTCTGCGGCAGCACTTTTCAGTGTGTTTTCTTTCTTTTATAATGGACAAGAGAAATCTACTTGCACAAAAATAAAAGGCTTGTGTAACACTGAGGATGAGGTGAAGCCACTGGATATAAAATATGACAGATTTACTAAGAAAACTCACTTCTTAGTAGCAGCTTTTACAGTATAGAAAAAGTTATATATACAAAGCAACTCACTTTAAACCTGGAAATAGTTTTAATGAGATCTCTTTCACATTGTGCATTTTAGATTACTTTTGATATCCAGTTTACAAAAATAAGTGTTTCACTTTTTGTCTTCCCTTTGCAACGTCAAGAAATTGTGCTGGTGTGGGACACACCAGATGAGGTCTCTGCAGTGGATCTGACTCCAAATAAAATTTTATAAAGCTGTACATGCAGTTGTCAGTAATGCTGGGCAGGACCAATCACACTAGCAGACTCTCATTCTGGACAACAGAAGGAAACTAAAATTCTACAGGGTTCATGAAGGAATGTGATAATTTTGACTGACATAAAATTTATGCTGTCTATTTCTGATTTGTTGTCTAATCCCTCAAATATATTTTCTTTGAGAGGTCTAATTCCATCCAAACAGGGCTGCCTTTCAATACAAGTAGACTCTTGCCTATGGCAGTGGAAGCAAAATTTTTGCCTTTAGATGAAAATAGTCTTGTACCCCTAGTTTCATTTCCAAGCCCTGCCTGTACTGATGTCCACAAATTCAGGCTCCCTGTTCATGAGCTTTCATCCCCTCTGGGCTGCTGAAGGGGTGGAGGCAGTGCTGGCAGCACAGGGCTCCATGGCTGCTTGTGAACAACCAGGACAGGTTGGACAGATGGTGGCCAGGGAGTTCACCTCCCTCTCCATCATTGCCTGTTGGCTGGCAAAGAGCTTGCTGTTACTGTCTTGCAAATAAATCAGGAATCAATATTTGAAAAGTAAGGAAGATCTCTATTTCTGCCCTAAAGCTGGAGATTTCTTTCCCAAGAAAGCATGGCACACAAACAGCTGGTTCTGTATAAATGACTGGATAAAGCAGCAGGTACAGAAACAAGCAGCTGTCAGAAGGATTGCTCTAAAGCTGACACGCTTTTGTCAAAACAGAGGGCTATTCTGCTAGGGGCTGATGTGTTTGAGTGTGTTTGTACTTCATTGTGTCAGTCCTTTTGTTCCCTCAACTTTGCTTTGGATTACCATATGTGAGAAATGGTGAATCCATTCCCTATTTGACTATGATCAAATTAAAAGAAAGGAAGTAGGTGGGAAGAAAAGGAACAGGCAGGCTGGGACTGAGAAAGATATCATGGCTGTTACTCTTGAAAGTAGCAATTCCTTCAGCCTTAAAGGACAGAGAGTTCTAGTCTCCCTCAGTTTGAACAACAGTATTTTAACCTACTGCTCACTTCTCTAAAGGGAATAAATATTCCACAATGGAGAAGGGGAGCTCACACCTCACATTTCTCACTATCTCACCTCCCATGCAAGAGTATGTAAAGCTTGCAGACAGGGAGATTGAAAAAAACACCTTAATAGTGATAATGATCAAAATTTTGGGTTCTGTTTGCAGTACTATTCATGGATTTGACATGTGTCCGAGTTTTACCATATCTTGTATTGTAAAAGACAGTGTAATCCCAGTACATTGTATTGTTGTACAATATTTTATGTTAGGAAAAAATACTCGCATTTCCACCATTCAGAAAAATAGATTCAATCTTATTTTTATTTATATTTTGAATTACCAAACATAGTCAAAAACACTGAGAGAATTATATTCTTCACAATAAAATTTTATAGGAGCTGACAGAAATTTAGAAAATTTCATAATTAATGTTTCTTGCCATGTGAATTATCAAGAACACAGTCGTATCTTATATAGCAATTTATGCTATAACCCTGTCCATCACGCTATCACAGAAAATTTGGAGAAGAGCATTTCTTATAAGGAGAACTATTATATTCAAGCTGAAAATACTCATCTCCTGGTTGTTATTAGCAATTAATTGATGTGATGTCAGAAAACTGCTTATCAATCTACAAGAAAGTAGGATACAGGATCTGTCCAGTAAGGCTAAAAAGATACGGGAAAACCAACATTCCCTGGGTAATCCAGTAGTACAAAGCCATTACAGTATATTTCCCCTGCCTTAATTTCCTGTTGTTATTTTGGCTTGTTTATTAGTGATTTTAGATTAGAAGAGTGACTGTCAAAAGCTTTGGAGTAACTATTCAGGGTTTTAGATTATACAGGATAGTTTTCTCAGCCCTTTGAATCTTTTGGCTATTCTTGATTCTGGTGAACAGTACAGATACTTATGAATTGACTTAACAGCCTGTAAAAAGGATGTGTTTTATGTTAAAGAAGAAGCTGGAGTAATGAGAAAGAGGCTAAGCAGAAGAATAAATAATTTCCCAGGCAGATATCAACAGCAGATGGTGATTTCTACTAGGAAATGCATATAACAATTCAGAGAATAATTACTGTATTGTGGGACTTTTAAAATCCAGTGGCAGCACCAACATCTCTCAGAAAATGGATGTTGAACTGTATCTCAAAGTTTTAATAGAGACAGAACAACAAAATTGAAAACAATGAGTAGTGTATGGATAACTTTGAAATAGTACTTACACTGTCCATCATACTCTCTGAACCCAAAGATTTACTGGAGAAGGTGAAGAAATGCTGCAAAATGATCAAAAGACTAAAGGACAAAATTTGAATGGATTTCTCCTGATCAAAATCTAGTGATGGATACCCAAACCCAAAAATTTGGGGACTATAGCTGAAAAGGTACGATTGAGTCTCCAACCCCTGCACATTTTGGTTTGCAAGTAGAGCTCATTCCAATGAGTTCCAGCAGCTCGGAGGCTGATCTGACTTGGTGCAAACTGAAGCGGAGGCAACTCCTCCTCTGCGAGTGGCATTAACAGTAGTAAGGGCCTGGCTGCTTGTCCTTCTATCCATAATGGGTTTCCAGTCTCTCAATGGTATCAAAAGTGGCACAAGAGCTTCCAGACCAATTCTAAAATTATACTTTTTTTTTAACTGAAGTGAATAACATTTTCAGAATAAGATATGCCAGATTTTAAAAATAGATCTCACTGGAAAGCTTATAAGACCTCTTTAAGAGCAATCTTCCCAAATATGTGTGATGTGTAAATTATCTTGCATCCTTTTTCTTGCAGTTTATTTGAGGAAAGAAAGATATTATTAAAGCAATTGTTTTTGTGAAAATCACAAGCTTTCTGTGGTTCAGAAATATTGTTGCTTAGTTCTCAAGTGCAGAAAGCAGTGCTGTTTGTTGGTGATTACAGTATTCATATTCAGCACAGGACATTATGGACAATTGCAGAGGGTTGTTACCAGTAGCACAGGGTTTAATTGGAGGCCTAGTGGTGTCACTAGTGGTGTTAGTCGGCCACTAGTGGTGTCCCCCAAGGTTCAATACTGGGCCCATTCTTGTTTAACTTACCCATCAATGGCTTGGATGAAGGGACAGATGCCCCCTCAGCAAGTTCACAGGTGGCACAAAGCTGGGACGAGTGACCCAGAGAGCTGTGCAGCCCTTCAGAGGGATACTGACAGGCTGGAGAGATGGGCAGAGAGAAACTGTCTGAAATTCAACAAAGGCAAATGCAGGGTCCTGCAGCTGGGGAAGAATAACCCCATGCTCCAGCACAGGCTGGGGCCTGACCTGCTGGGGAGCAGCTCTGCAGAGGAGGATCTGGGGGTCCTGGTGGACAACAAGCTGTCCATGAGTCAGCCAAGGTCCCAGGGGACCAAAAAGGATAAAGATATCCTGGGGTGCATCAGAAAGAGCATTGCCAGAAGGTTGAGGGAGGTGATCCTGTCCCTCTACTCAGCCCTAGGGAGGTCTCACTTGGAGAGCTGTGTCCAGTTCTGGACTCCCCAGTACAGGAGAGACATGGAGCTCCTGGAGTAGGTCTAGTGGAGGGCAACAAAGATGATTCATGAACTGGAACATCTCTCTTATGAGGAAAGGCTGAGTGAGCTGGGCCTGCCAGAGACAACTGAGAGAGGATCTCATCAATATTAATAAGTACAGGAAGGGAGGGCATCAGGAGAATGGAGCCAGACTCTTCTCAGTGGTGATGAGCAACAGGACTGGAGGCAATGGGCAAAAACTGATGCACAGGAAGTTCCCCTTGAATATGAGGAACAACTTTGCTTTGTGCTTGACCATGTACTGGGACAGATTGTCCAGACAGGTTGTGGAGTCTCCCTGACTGGAAATTTTCAAGGACCATCTGGATGCAACCCTGGACAAAGTTGTCTAGGATGACACTGCTTTAGCAGGGAGGTTGGACAAGATGATCCACTGTGGTCCCTTCCAATCCATTCTGTGATCCCTTCCAACCCAATCTGTGATTCTGTGATTCCTGTGCTCCATTCACTCTCAACAGTAACAACTGAAATACACAAAATATTCCTCCTAACCAAGAAATGAAGATATTAAAAAAAAATCATTAAAACTAAACATCCATATGTGACTTTTAGTTCTTTTCATGTGAGAGTTTCACTTAGTTTTATAAAATAGGAATTTACTTGCAATTCTGTATTCTTATCTATCTTTTACAGAGGATATTTATTTTTTATAGAGTGAGGAACTGCTTGCTTTATTTTCACTTAGGTAATCTGCCATTCCCTGAAAACTGTAGCGTTTGCAGTTATCTGAGTTCTGCTTTGACTTTAATGCTCTTCCAGGTACAGTAGCTTCACCTTACCTTCTTTGAGGTAGGAGTCATCTCATTGATTGTCTTGAGTAAAAGGAAATGGCTCATGCATCTTTCGTACATTATAACAAATGTCCTTTTGCATTATAATTGAATGGTGATTGTTGTGTTCAATCAATGAGAAAGGTTAAGGGAGCTTCTCTGCCAGCATTTTTAATGGAGAAGTCGATTAAGATTCAGTTTAATCATTCTGGCTGCTTCAGAATTAAAGCAACAAAGACCATCAATGGCGCTATAATTACCAGTCTTTCTGTAAGTTTACACTGCCATTTATGCAGCCATAAATTTTGTTATAATGCACAATGTGACCAGGTTAACTTGCTTTGTTTGTAATGCAAAATATTTCCCTTAATTGCATTGTGGATAAGAAATAGTTGTGATGAGGTATATATAATGCAGCCTAATAGAAAAGAGAAAAAACGAAAACCAACAGCTCTGTAGAGTCTGATTGAGGTGAATCAGCCTGATAGCTTGTGTTAAATAGTTTAAAGTCATGGCCTTAACCTTGGGACACAAGAGACATATTTTACTTCATTGAACATGGAGACTAGCATCACTCCCAGGTGAGTAAAAAGGGTCAAATATATTATTCTAATCCCTGTTCCAAACAGAGAAAAGGTCATTATACACTACCTATTGCATGCTGCCAAAGAGTGAAAAATTCACGTTGGGGACATGGGTGCAAATCTATTTTAGACATGGCCTTTAAAATGTTACTGAAATGAATGATTATGTGGTTTTGAACAAGGAAAAAAATCTTGAAATTGATCTCGTTTATTAATTAGTTTGAGTTTATAAAGGTCTTACTATAAATAGCTAGAAGACCAGAAGAAATTGCTCATTTCAAATGAGAATGAGGCTATAAAAAAATGTTTTCTTGTAAAATGAATACCTGTAAGTATGGTTATCCATTTAATAAATGATTCTGAATAGAAGATGACAGGATATCTTGATTTTCCAGTCCTTCTAGTAAATTAGAGACACAGGATTCTTTTGCTACTTTTCTTTTTTCTTTTCTTTTTTTCTCCTTTTCTCTATAGGAATTTCATTCAAAAGGCATTGAGGACTTTTTTCCTCCACAGAGAGGGGCAAGTCATGACCAAACTTCTCACTTAGAAACATGTTTTCTTCATACAGAAGCACAATTTCCAGAGCTCATAGAATCATGGAATGATTTGGGTTGGAAGAGACCTTAAAGATCATCTAGTCCAAATCCCCTGCCATTGGCAGGGACAACTTCCACTAGACCAGGTTGCTCAAAGCCTCATCCAACCTGGCCTTGATGGGTCCATGTATTAGAGAAAAATAAATATTACTGGTATGTGTGTAGGTAGAGGGGTTTTTTTCCCCAGCAAACTCATATTTTATTGAAAGCTCTACTTCCAGAGTGAACTAATTAAATTTTTATTTCACATTATCTAGCAAAGCTATTTGTAAAGTTGCAGGAAGACCAGAAGCAGTTAAATTGGTTCCATGCGGGAATCACATGCATTCAACCTCAAAAGTCAGTTCCAGAGAAACAAATTGTGACTCATCTAAAAGGAAAAATTCCTCCCCTGTGATTCAATAAAATACTATTGTAATTTTCCCCTATCCCCTTTTATATCTCTTTCTTTCTATTAATAGCATATTTTATATCTTGCAGTTGTGCATTTTAACTAAAGATGAATTTTATTGTGCCTGTAGCTTGTAGGTGGCTGTTGTCCTAGAAGAGCTTTTCCTTCCTTTTCAGCAGATCATAAACTAGTTAGAGAGGATCATCTGACTAACAGCAGCTCTTGAATGATAATTAAAACAAATGAAAATATCATATCACAGAAAAATTATTCAATGGACAACTCCTGAGCTTTCTATTTGCTGCATAATTTAGTCTTCGTGGAAAGCTGGGCTTAAAGGTGTAATCAAAGATATTGATATACACAAATCTGGACCTCCTACTGGTGGCAAAACTTCATGTACACGTGGTAGTAAGGTACTGTTCTTTAATGTATTTCTGGATCAAGCCAGCTCTTTCTGTAGCAGGAAATTATGAAAACCACTAAAGAAGACAATTTAAAAAACTAATTCCTTAAATCTGTCTCCAAAGAGGTAAAGACAAACATGTAAATCAGCTGTTTATGAAACATTCATGTTTGAATTTAAAAGGCATATCAGTATACAGTGAGCATCACTGATACTAAGTCAGGAGCTTAATCCTCTAAAGAAAACAAAACTCATACAGTGCGTAGGCAGCCTGGCATAGTTCCTGCAGATTTCATACATGTGAATTAGGGTGCGGAGGCTATACTTAATTTAAAAATAAGATTGACTAATCTATTTGAGTGCTTACTGCCTTGTAAGCAGAGAAAAGAGTTGCGTGCCAGAATGGAAATCATATGGGCCGGGAATTCCCCTTCTGTTGACCACAGAAGGTATAGGCATAATCCATCAAGAACAGAATGCATGCCATACTTTGTTCATTAGCATTTAAAGAGGCTGTTTGGCATCAGACAACAAATACAATTCTTGCAAGAACTTGGCAGCGGACTGTTTGTCAGTTAATGACAATCCACAGCTTTTTCAAGGAAATACTAAATGTTCCCAGGGTTATTTCTGAATTCTTTTCAGCATTAAGTGTGAAGTGGGGCTAACACATTTGTATAACAGTGACCAACTTCCAAGAGAAAACATCGGTTCTGAACCTGAAATTGAAACAGATTTGTTGGCAACACATCAACAAATTGTGATGGAATTACAGGATGTGTGATATCACATATCTTATCTTTGCATTTATGCATTTCCTAAAATACACCAGTGTGTTTAGCATCTCCATAGGCTACAGTCTTGAAAATGATGCATGCTATTTAGGACTTGGATATCAATACAGAGGGTGTGATAAAATACAAAGAGAAAGAAATATAAAAAAAAAAAAAAGCCTCAAAGGTTTTTTAGCATTAAGTTAATTATCAGTGGGGGTGAAGGGGTGTTGTTAATTGCTCTATCTATCTTTTCTCTCTCTCTCTTTCTCTCTCTCTCTCTCTGTCTCTTTATTTGGTCATAGTTGGGAACATATTACTAAGCCCAGATGTAGGTCTGATGCACAGCTGTGATGCTACACTGTTTTGTAAGCTCTGCAGATTTTATTCTGTCCTTCTATTGTAAAGGCAAAAACTATTTGCTGTCTCAAGAAGAAGATTTTCATTTTTAACATTCCATACAACAAAGCTGCGGGTTACTGCTACCTTTCCTTTTTCCCCCTTTTTTTCTTTTCTTTTAAATATCCAGTCAGATTTATATTACTTCATTTTTTATTTGTCTTGTGGGCTGAAGGGGAGAGAGTGGCTGCAGGGGGAGATGTTATGTTTAAAGAACCACTGTTCCTACGGCAAGTGACCATCCTGTTTCCTCCAAGGTGGCTTTGGAATATTCTCAATTAATATATTAAGCAATGAAGTAAGCTGGAAGCTGACAGAGTCGATCTTATTCAGCTTGAATTGCAAGCTTCACTGCTAAAGTTGCATATAGACTTTAAACTGAAAATGTACTGCTCTCAGTCTTGAATATATCTCTGATGGAAACTTTCCAGAGATGCTATCAAGAAATTATATTTATATACACTTGAAGATACTTTCACATTGAAGGAGTACTGGAAAAAAGTCTGAGGGTAAATGAGGTCCTGCTCCAGCATCAGCAAACTTTTCTTTCACAAGCTTCATTTACCATGAAAACGAGTTAATAGGTACACAACTGGATGTATATCCCATGAACTTCATTTCTGAAGAGGGGTGAGAGCAGATCATTCCTGAACTAAATGATTCTATGATTTTGTGAAATGTAAATATGGGTTACTTACAGTTCAGGAAGCATGTTGACAGTGAGAAAAGAAAATATGATTATCAGAGATATTAGCATAATCTTGGTAGCTGATCTGCTTCAGGCAGAGAACAGCAGAAAAGTCAAGGTAGTATTTTTACATATTGGAAGTTGGAGTACAACTGACTAAGGATCATTAGATATACACTAACATTCAGATTGCCGGCATACCATAAATTGGTCTCCTGTTTTTTGCTGATGGTGTAATTGTGTTAGTCATATTTAGTTAACACATGCTACAGTCACACTTCAATCTGCTATAAGAGAGGTATCCTATAGTGAGCCTCATTGCAAGGGCTGTAGGACAGGATGCTCCAACTGAGAAGTCAGAATCCCCATCAGCTCACAAGACAAGACAACTGTGCTACTACTTGAATGAAAAACCATATCAGTGCAGCAACAAAACAGAAAGGAAGTCATACTGGGGCAAATATGATGTATGGACCACTCTGCTGGTGCCTGGAGCTTAGATGGTGGTTAACCAGACTAAACTTTGTCCCTGGTTCTGGTACAGACTCTTGGTAAACTAAGAGTTTTCCTGTTATCTTGCAAAAATAGCAGGCCTTCCCTTCTTCACACACATATGAAGGATAAGAATTCTAAAGACTGAGAGACACAAAGAATTTATGACTTTGCAGAGCACGGATATTCATAAAATACATAGAAAAATAAGTCATTATGCATAAATCAGAACCAAACAAAAAAGATTAGAGATAAAGCCCATGAATCTATACAGCCAGGATGGGTGGAATTTGGCTAGCTGAACCTCAAATTTCTGGCCTAGTCCTGGCTTTTCTTTATAATAAATGGAGAACTACAGCCACCTCTAGAGCACAGTTCATCTAACCACACATAGAGACTCCTTTGGAATAAGATGTTCTGCTCTATTTCTCTCCACTGACTATAAAGAGCCTACAATCATTAGCTTACCTCTAGACATCCGAATTAGATGGATCCAGGCCTCAGACTGTAAGAGAACCTGGAGCGCTCTGCACTTGCAAGAGCTGCTTTTCTGCAGCATTTTCTTACTACAATGTGTTTTGCAAGTCAGGTTGCTGAGCAGTGTGACACTGGATAAGGCCTCAGTCTTGAATATCATTTTAGGCTCTGGGCTGTGCAGTGTGGAATTTGAGGATTGAAAGGGAATGGTTTGGAAGAGGTATAAATCCTTGATATGTTGGCTGCCAGAAAAAGCAACACTGATAATTTATAGTGTTATGGAATTAATAACGTTCTACATTTTTGTATACATCCTTTTTGGCCCCTGAAATTCACAATAAAATCATTATTTCATGTTAATAAGAATCTGATCCTGAACACATCAAGTTAAGAAAGAGTAGAAGTATATTATGCAGAATGATTGGCAATCATAGGCTGAGGTAGACTCATCATCCAATTAAATCATAGAATATTAAAAAGGTCAAAGTAATACAGATCTAGACTAATTAATAGACAATGAAATAAAATTCTCTTCAGTATAGTCCAGTCCTGAAAACAAAGTACCTACTTTATTTATGAAAGTAGCTCCTTTGACATCAGGGTACTTCATAAAGGCATGTGGATCTTTGGCTATGGATTACCTTACAGGATCAGTGGCTAAGACTTTAGTTCTTCTATACTGTTCAGGCAGTTTTACTAGAATACTTAAGTTTTTTCATTCCTTATCTGTGTCTTATAAGGAAGCTCATATAATCCTTTTTGTCTTTGTGAACAGTAGATAAAGATTCAACCCTTTAAAACTTCATTAGTATGTTGTCCTAATGATATCAAAGGTATAGTATAATTCAAACGTCAGTTCTATGTCTGTCTTCTGTAGTTTATGTGGATTTCTATTAATATTTAATTTGGTTCATTACCTTATTTATTGTGTGTTGGTTAAAGGAATTCGAAGATGGAGGTGCTGTGTTAACATAAAAGTCTCCTCACACTGAAGCAGGAACCAAATATGATGCATGCACAATAATGTTGGGACTTTGTTTATAATAAACATTTTAAATGACTGACTTTTTCTCTACTAATACTCTAAGTAGGATGATCTATGAGATTTCTAATTTATTCTTGTTTAAAATTTAACCATGCTTTTTTAAAGCATATCAATTTTGTTAATACCATGTAATTAAAACATGTCAGTGCACAGCAAGTTTTAGTCTAAATTAATGACTATGAGAATTATTTTAATTAAATAACCAATTATAGAAAAATCGCAAGCATGAGAGCTGACATTTAAATGAATTTCATTTAAATTGCTTCTTAACATTGTCCCATCTAGGACACTAATGCAAAATGAACTATTGTATCAACATAGATTATCACTATTTTTGTATGCACATAATGTATTCATATTCAATCACTGGAACAGAGCTGAATATTTTGTATTGATCTGAAATGTCTATGAACAAAATACGACAGAATAAACTGAAGTAAAACCAAAAATCTCCCATAGTACTGTGACACAGTACAGCTGCATTTCTTGTTTGCACACATATATTTTCATATTTCAGTTCTTTGTTCACTTATAAATTCCATTTTCCATTTAATGCAGGATGAACTTCTAAAACTGCTGGGCTTTCAAGTGACTTTTTAAATTCTGTCTCTCTTGTAGATACACATGAAAAATCATAACGGGCCGGCTATTCAGTTTTCATTTTGGATTTTAAAAAAATCTTTTAGAAACATTTGCTGGAATACATTTTGCTCACTGTTAACTGGAAAGGATAGCCTACATAGTTAACTAAATTGCTCTTCTGCAGTGCACAAATTGTTACTGCATTTGTCTAACAATCACATTCAATTTAGTAAGATGCATTGTACAAACTGTGCCAGGAAACTCTTGAAGATATATTTAAAAGTGAGTAACAGTGTAATACATTGCAAAATTGTTCTTCTCTACTGTAGCTTTAAAGATGTCACAGGAAAAGGGGGGAAAAGAATCCTGCATTTTTGTCCATTGATTAACCAGTAATGTTATGTATAAATAATGTATCTGACAGTATGTCAGCCCACTTGGGACATCGTGCCATTTACTACAAAATAGGATGCAACATGCAACTGAGCAGCAAGAACAAATTAAACATCTTTCCTTGGTAACTTCAGCATTTTTATTAGGTGGTAAACATCACAGTGAGAAGAAAAGCAGATGTAGATATTTCAACAATATTAACCTTAGTCTAAGCAGAGACACAAAATAATATTTATACATTCCTGAAAAATGCTTAATCTGTGTAAGAACTGTGTTGTCCCAATCTCTTTATTTTTTGTGAAAATCCTGTGGAAACCAGTTGATACAGCCACGGTATAAAACCAGAACTTTGTTCCAGAGTATTGCAACTGAATTCAGTGAAGTATTATGTATAATTTTCTCTTGTTAACTTGTAACACAGAGATATCACTGCATTATACACTGAAGAATTTGAAAACTATCTTTTTAAAACTACTGCCTTTGTGATATGCTGGAATTCTAAGTCAAATTAAATTAATACATTAAAACTTGTTATTGTTATTATTTTTTTTTAAGGAAGAAAAAAGAAATTTATTTCATCTGGCAAAGGATGACTTTGTAATCAGATATTTATCTCCATGTTCATACACAATTTTTCATGAAATTATTTTCCCCCCAGTCAAGTACAAAAACCACACCATCAAACAAAAAAACTTAATATTAAGATAAAAATATTTAACAGAAATTTTACATAGTTATCATTTAAAACAATGGTATTTGTACTCTCAAATTAATCCAGAGGAGTTAGATACACAAACCTTAATGAAAAACAGTAGAGGTGTCAGCCCAGCTCCCTTTGTCCACTGTGGAATTTCCAATCACTGCATTAAATATTGCTAAATGGAACAAGTAAGTATTATTCAACATGATTCAATACCCTACACCTTAAATTTGTAACCGTTATCACTAAATCACATGATCACTAAATCAAAGTATCTTTCTGTGTATTGAGCTAAATACCCAATTTAGACTCTCGACTCGTTGTCCTTTTTACATACTGCAAAAGCTGCAGCAGTTTATTTCACATCTACAGAATAATTAATCTAATATCCCCTCATACTTAATAGTTACAGTGGTTAATGTTTGTACCTGAGGTAATTCCCATTACACAGTGAAGAGGATTATCCACTTGATTAAAAATAAATCTTTTCACCCCTGCACTTGAATCTGTACCTCCCTGGGGAAGCTGACCATAATTTCTCTCTTGCTGTACCTTATTCTACAAGGGATGAGTCCATTTTGCATGGCCAATATTGCATACAACACTGGGCTTTAAACAGGACAGTAATTCAATCAAGGTTTTTTTTCCCAGGTCCATCTGGGAGCAAATTCCTTTTACTTAGTTTTTGCTGCTAAAACCTGAAATTCATCATTTATTTCCCAATATTGCAAGCTCATGAGATGCTGCAGTTGTTTTTATCTCAGAGCATGAAATAAGCTCAGCTGGAATGGTAGTAACTGGAATTGCAACAAATGGAAAATAGTTGCTGACAGACTACCATCCAGTCTGAGGTATGGAGAAATAGGGAGCAGGAAACACAAAAAGGCAGGGACTGAAAAGACAAAGGGCAAAATTTATCAGGCTGATTTCAGCATCCAAAGGAAATTGGCACCTGAACTGGGATTCAAAATGGCTGGCATCCTTAGCCATGTGAAAGCCATGCTAAGTGACTCTGTGAATCCTGACCCAAAAGCTGCACAGGTGCCTAAACTGGTTGGGAAAGTCATTTTTGTGCAAGCAAGCTCCTAACTGTGACTCGCCAGCCCCGTAAATTTTCAAATTTTTTGTTGCACCTGGCTGCATGTACTTATTTTTTTTTATTCTGTTGGGTTGTAAATGCTAGACCATGTCAGATGGACACATGCTTAAGGTGACTCAAAGGAAAGGCAGCTTCATGCTCAACTGATAGGTTCCCTGTGATTCATATATGTCGGCTTCAGAAACAATTGTATGCTTTGACTTTGATTTGTAACTCTTCTTTTTTTTTTATTACCAGACCCAACAGTTCTGGGGGAGTAAGCTGGATGCTAGTCAATCTCATATGTCATCAGCAAAGCTATTCTATCTCCAAGTTTCCCTCTGGAATGCCAAATGCCTCCCTTATTTGTACCTTCACAACCCTGATGGAGACAAGGTGTCTACTCAGTTGTAACAATTTGGCCTGAGAAAACTTTATTGTTGACAGTGATTTTCAGATTCCAGTACAAGATTTTCAGTGCTGGCAGTTAAAAAGAAAAACGTTTTTATGCCCAGTCTCAGTAAAACTAATGCAAATTCACAGAGATAGAGCAAACAGAGAACTCTACCGTGCATTTTTCCAGTACTTTTACAGAACTAGTTTCCTCCTCATCAACAAAAGTAGTCCTATAAATCAGTCCAGGATGACCATTTGCCACATGATGATTCATAAATCTTTGAGGAAGGCTCTGCAGAGGGATCTGGACAGGCTGGATCAATGGGCCCAGATCAACTATGAGGGGCAGAAAGGCCAAGTGTTGCCCTTGGGTCACAACAACCCCATGCAGTGCTACAGGCTGGGGGAAGAGTGACTGGAGAAAAGTAGTGACCCAGTAGAAAGGGACCTGGGGGTGCTGGTTGACAGTGGCTGGACATGAGCCATACAGACAAGAGGGCCAATGGCGTTCTGGCCTCTATCAGCAATAGTGTGGCCAGCAAGGCCAGGGCAGTGATTGTCCCCCTGTACTCAGCACTGGTGAGGCCACACCTTGAATCCTGTGTCCAGCTCTGGGCCCCTCACTGCAAGAAGGACATTGAAGTGCTGGAGAGTGTCCAGAGGACAGCAACACACCTGGTGAAGGGTCTGGAGCACAAATCCTGTGAGTAACAGCTGAGGGAGCTGGGGTTGTTTAGCCTGGAGAAAAGGAGGCTCAGGAGTGACCTTATCACTCTCTGCTACTGCCTGAAAGGAGGTTGTAGGTCGGTCTCTTCTCCCAGGCAACCAGCTACGGGACAAGAGGAAATTGCCTGTGGCTGCATCAGTGGAGGTTCAGGCTGGGCATCAGGCAAATTTCTTCACAGAAAGGGTTGTTAAACATTGTAATGGACTGCATAAGGAGACGGTGGAGTCACCATCCCTGGACATGGCACTGGACGTGGCACTTAGTGCCATGGGCTATTTGATAATGTGGTGGTCAGTTAAAAGTTGCACTTGATGATCTCAGCTTGTCCAACATAAATGATTCTGCAATTCTTTGATTTTTAATACCCTTAAGCAAACTTTCTGAAGAGTCTGATAAACTTCCAAAAGAGTCTAAAGAAAGCTAGGGAATGTGCTGCTGTATTTGCATCAAGGAAATTGTCTTTGTGCACTGAAAGAACAAATCTAAGTGTAATGACAGATGAGAAAACATTTATAATGTTCTATTCCAGTAGACAATTATAGTAAAAAATCAGGGCAGATCTTTTCTTGAATAAAGATTACCTCCTCAGTTTTATTGCCCAGCTCTGCTAGAAGTCCATACATAATGCAGTGATGGATGCCATGTAGAAGTGCAAGACAGTACACCAACAGCACTAACTTCTGCATGGGATTCTTCTACCTAACAGTTTAGACAACACTGAACAGAATTTCTTGTACATATGCAATTTTGCATAAGTGCCAGGAGGTGCAATCTTGACAACCTTGATAAGCTCTAAAGGATGTCCCAATTAACGGTGAACACCAGTGTTCAGATTCATCTTACGGAGAATGAAGAATGGTATAGACAGATTTACAGCAGTATTTGAACTGTATTTGAGTTTGTGAGGGGAAGGAAAATCATGCCATCTCCTGGTTTATATGCTATTCAGTCAGTTACCCTATTCAGTTCACTACTAATATACTCATATCTCAGCTGTTGTAACTGTTTACTGTCCAAATTACTCCAAATACAGATTTTCAGTCAACTGTTCAGGGAGTAATTTCATAATTTCTGAATGACCTGCAAAATAGATTTTATTTAAGGATACCCAAAACTAATACAGAGAACTAAAGTGATAATGGAAATATGAAAGATCCTTGTGAAAGTTCTCCCTTAGAAAATGACACTGTGTTTCACAACTGAATTTTTCTACCTTCAGGTTTCTGCTGTTGGATCTTTTTTCTGTCTCTCTTCTCTTTCTTTTCCCTCTGTATTAAGAATCTTTTCCGCTTGCAAAGGCCTTCTCTCCAAAAGAGATATGTGTTCCTTACAGCCGTGTTGAGTATTTCTCTTCTAGGGAAATGAAACAACTTGAGCTCTTTAAGTTTACCACTCTTCAACTTAATCTCTTTTGTAGCTCCGTTCAGAACTTCTCTCAGATTTCTATCGCAACTGTCAAGTGCAAAAGAAAAACCGGGCCCGGTAGCCTTCTATTACATTTTTTCAATGTAGCTAAAAGATTCACAGTTGCTTCTCAGCACCCTACTTCTGAAATGTTTGGGGATTTCATGCTCAGAAGAACCTCATGGCATCTTCTATCCCTCAGCTGAAAGTTACTGCCTCCTGTTCCTGAAACACAGCTGCTCATCATGCACACGATCCTGTTTTGTATATGGAGTAAAATAAGGCTGCCAATTACTGTCTTCTGGCCCAGGCACAACAACACATCAGCTGTTCCAACAGTGTCATGAAAATTATATGAGAACTCTCCAGATTAGCTCTCAAATTATCACAATGGAAGGCAGCAATTCACAGAACCATGGAATAACTCAAGCTGTAAGAGGCCCATAAGGATCATCAAGTCCAACTCCCTGCTCTAATCTCTAATACTTTTTCAGTCACAGGACACAGTTTGTTTTCATTTAAGTGTCACCTTTCTGCTCTGTGTCTGGATGGCATAAATTTGCATTTGACTCTACTAAGTAGAGTTTGCTCTGTAGGAAATTATTATATACTAAACAACTTTAGGGGAGAACTTATATTATTGCTGTCACTGGTATAGTCTAAAGGAAAAGCATATGGTAGTAGTTTGGATTTGTCTAAATGTAGAAGAAAATATTTTTATTTTTATTGCTTTTATTGCTCCTATCTCAGTTAATGGTAAATTATTACCTGTTTATTCATTACTGTTTAATTACTTCATCTTATTTTTGGTGCAAGGAATAAGAATCCTGACAAGAAGAGTTTAAACAGAGGGAAAGACTCTTCTCTAGATATTTATTCACCTTAAAAAAGAGTATTTGCCTAGCAGCTTGAACATGTATTTTGGTCTTAAATTAAGACCTTGATAGAAAATAGAAAATAAAGATATTTCAGGAATATCATATGTAATAAAAGCAATTGTGTAGCTTAAGATCATTTTATGTAACTTGATACCAAACTCATAGACAAAGAAGTAGTCACTTCCACATGGCAATTCTAACTTTAGACAAGCTGAACTGTTGTATTTGCAGAAGCAGAAAAGGAATGTTCTAGAATTTCTTCTGCTGGTTGAGCTGAAGAATTAATGGCAGTTAGCAAAAAATAAGTGGCAACAGAAGAAGATAACAGAAAGCATTAAGAAAGTGAGGTTGTTATGCTTTCCACATTTGGAAATCATTGGAGCAGGCAATTGCAGAGACAGCAAAGAGGATTTCAACTTCCAGTCTTTTGTCAAACTACAAAGCAGGATTTGAACAGAAAATGAGTAGGTGAGAAGTTAGTCTTATTATAGGTGTAAGTCAATCTGCTGGCAAGTCCAAAGTCAGCCCAAAGAAAATCATGCTTTTGAATCATCACGACAATGGTAGATCACCTTACTTAGCACCAAAAATAAATGGAGCAAAAGCTTTGTTGGAATCCAGTGCCAAAACCTGAAATCCATATCATTGGATCATAGGAGATTCAGCAGATGCATTGTGAAACAGCTTTCATATCTGCTTGCTGTGCACAGCTTCTTAGCATTGCATTGATTGCTCCAATCTATTGTCATAAGTAAGAAATTAAGATTATTTAAAAGCAAACTGAAATCCTTTGCAGTTCTATAAAGTTATGTGCAGTTACGCTCCTGCGAGGAACAGGGAGTTGGACTCAGTGATCCCTATGAGTCCCTTTTAACCTGAGATATTCTATGATCCTAATGTTCTGTTAATTGCCCTCATGCCTATCTTTTTCCATTTACACCACTGGTAGCCTGAAGTTAGGTGTGAGAATTATACAGGATGAAGTCAGACTGCTCTTACTCCTCTCAAGTTTTCCCAGGTTATTGTTAAAATCCTTTTGCATGTACTGTTTCTAATGTTTATAGTAACCAAAAAATGGACCATTTAAAAGAAATTTTATTAATAATCCTGTATGGTTAAGGTAATGAAGTCTGTGGCAACAATAAATAAGGTGTTCACAATTTCCACAAGAAGTGATTTGCTTCCCCTAGCAATGATTTTTTGCGTTCAAGATACTTTCTATGGATGCAGAAAAATAGGGCATGGTTGCAGATCTTCCCATCGGTAATAAACTATTCCATAAATAAACAGTTGCTCTGTTTCCTTCGTAGGAAAATTACCTTTACTGCTTGGATAGATTTTCCAATATATAGGTCAACCTGTCCTAACCTTTTCTGAAGGAAAATGAGAAATGTTCCCTATGAACAACATAAGATACATTGTATGTAATGGCACTGTTTGCAAACACCAAATAGCAGTAGACACAAGAACTGCAATATAAAGCTATCAATTAATTTTGTTGTAACTGTATGCACCTGTGAACAACTGCTTAATTAAAGAGGCAAACAGAAATCTCTCACAATAATGTTTCAAATTACTTACATTTATGTGACTCAATTAGTTGGAGTGGATAAATACAATTGGAAAGCTGCCATGTGGACTTCTGGAAATAAAGAAAAGATAGAACTGAAGAGATACAAAACCAAATGGGAGGACTCAGACAGAAAAATAGAGATAATTCTCAGAGCTTCATAGGACTATACAAACAGAGAAGATAAAAGAAAAAGATCCTGTGCAAATATATATAAATACCTCATTTACTGTGACAGAGGTCTGCGTTCACAGATGGGAATATTAAGGAGATTGTTTGCTTTGGTCAGAATATGCACAGGGCTCAGATTTGCTTTCATTTTGCCATCAGATGTATTCATCCAATTCCCTTTCCCCTTAGGGAGTGGCAGAGGTATTACTGCTATTTCAGACATACTAGAGTGTCTTGCCTACCTTCTAAATATTCCTCCAAAAAAGGTACAAGTCTTTCACAGTCTCTGGCCTATCTGCCTGCCCTAAATGCCTCAGATACCTTGCAGGTGCTTGGATCAGGAGTGCATTTATCTCCTACAGGTTCCCTTTTCTAAGCTGTGGTTCCCATTACAAAGTGGTTGATTCCAAAGCCAGGAAACCAGCTTGGGGAAGTCTAAACTAAACTGGAGAATGCTTTCCTTGTGAGCACACCAAGCTTACCCTCTGGGACCAGACTACAGATAGTCCAAAGAGAAAAAATGTGGGATGAGAGTGGCGTCAACACGGAGTCTTGAGCACTGCAAGAGTGCTCCTCTTGGATTTCGTGAATCTGTGATGCAGACATAGCCTAAGGCATTTAAATTACACCAGACACATTAGGCAGTTGAATTCCTTCTTCAGTTTCATCTGCCTGCTTCAGAATAGGATTTAACCCCATATACATGCAAGCCCATTGCTGAAAATGCGTTTTCCTCACCGTCGCATGCAGTTCGGTGTTTCTCAGTAGCATTTCAGGAAAGCCTGCTGCTGACAGACACTGTCTGCAATGGGGTATTTTATTAACACTGAATGATTGACACTGGGGAATGGCTAAACAACTCAGGCTTTCCCTTCCTGAGAAGGCTCATTTAGAAATGGCAGAGAGGATAAGAGGCAGGATTGATTACACCTCAAAATTCTCTAAAGTGTAGGCTCCAAAATCTGTTCTAGATATTGCTTGTTAACTCTGTCTTCTGAACACAATTCCTTTTGCTTTTTAAAAATAATTTTTAGAACTAGCTGTCTTACTTTATCTCACAGTCTCAGGCATTCTGTTCCTTAAAAGGTGGACAAATACACCTGAATTTGTATTTGGGTCAATGATTTGTACATGCACATTGTAACTGAGCAGTGGGATATTCTTCCAGGAGGAGAGGGGAGAAAATGCCCAGGGCAGAAGAGGGAGAAAGACCTGATGAAAGCCAAAAGACAAAATGATCATTTGCTACGGAAAAAGAAAATCATTAAGCCATGTACCATTTTAGACTTCTATTCAACAAAGGCATCAGTTGCTTGGGTCTTTTACTCTGTCACTCTGGAATGCATGCTAGCATATTGGTTTATAACAGATAGGCTTTCAATATTCAAATGCATACAGAAGTTGCTCTCTTAATATTTTTGAAATTCACACTGAAACAGGTTTATGAAGACAAAAATATTCATGAGTTTTAAAAGAATATCTGTCCATTCGAGGCAGAAGGCCTACCAATATATTTTGGATGCTTCATGACACCATTTCCACTATGCTAGTATATTAAAAACACTATATATTCTGTTTCTTTGCTTCCTTTCCTTCTTTAATTTTGATTTCCCTCGCCTTTTCTATTTATTATTTTTTGTAACTGCGGCTTGAAAATCTTAATTTTCCTTATAATAATTGCTTAGGTTTTCACTAATTCTATGCTTTCCATTTAGATCAAGGTCATAAGATATGTATAGCTGGCCCTACTGTTATTTCCCTTCCCCAAAAAATCAAATCATGCAGGTAAAGGCGAAGGACCCGAATAGATTTGTTAGCCAACCCAATCTGGCTAGGAAAGTCTACCTGTGACCTATAGGACAAAACTCCTCACACTTCTAATTGAAGTCAACTACCCAGCTGACAGGCAAATATGCTTTGAGGGCTCTTTTGCTGCTGTGATGATAGCATCTTGAGGTTGTTCCCAGATGGAGGGGAGGGAGGTAGAACTGAGAGTCAGAGAGTGTGACAGTCGCTCATCTATCTTGGAAGCACTGAGGAACCTGGAAATGTGAATTAAATTAGGCTGTGCTTTCATGAACACTTTAATTTAATTTAAGTACAAAATGCTGCTAAAGAAGATGATTCCTCCAACCTCTCTCCTTTCTCTCTCTGTTCCCACCTTTTCCCTTGTGCCAGCACCTGATATCTTATGGCTACCTCGTAAGAGAGATCTGGGAACTGGTCCAACACCCAGCTTCCCAAGTACTAAAACTTTTTAGTTAGATCACTTCCTTTTGCATAAATGCTAATGGGGGGTGTGGGAGTGGAATATACAGGCAGAGGAAGAATTGAGGAATTAGCACTTTCAGTAGTAGCTTGGGTTTAAATCATCTCAAAGCCATTGTAAGCCGCACTCTGAGTTGCCTACAGGGCTGTGAGTGCAGTCCCGAGCCAACAGGACTGAAAGCCAGCACTGCTCTTCACAGACAGCAAATATGTAGTCCTAGGATAAAATGGAGGAAAGCTTCCACTTTTAGCAGTTGCTGCAGTTCTTTTAAGACTAGTTAAACTGAAGTAAACTGCATTGCAATCTCAATGATGAATTGTAATAGCAAAATGAACAAGTGAGAACAGCAATTTCAAACTTTTAAAATTAGAAAAATCCCATTTTTAAAAAAAATTTTAATCTCTTTTTTTTATTATTATGTGTGTGTGGTTTTTGGGGCCAAAGGACTCAGGTGTCGTAGTTATTAAACGAACTGAAAACTGCTTCTGTCGAAGCCTATTTTGATCATTAATGATCTAATCAAACTACGCTTGTTTAAAAAGAGAATGTAGGGATAAGGGAAACTGATATTGTCAAAAGAAATATGCAGGAATACTGTTTCCTAGCTACTTTTGAGTGATAGATAATTGGTTTTTTACTTCTCCATGCTAGATATCTATGTGCTACGCATCAGTAACAAACCAAGCAAAGGTTCCAGGTCAAAAACCTTGGCATCTTTGAAAGTTCCTCTCTGCTTTCCAGCACAGCAGGAAACACTTTCAGTTATCTCCTCCTGGTCAGTGCAACTGTGAAGATGGAATTTGCCTGCTATTTGTACAACTGGTATCCAAAGTGATGAGAGGCATGACAAGGCTGCACAGTCTTGGCACAGTAACCCATCAAAGTCCCAGTACATGTCATTGTGCAGAGTGCGGAGTGCAGGGTTGAACCTGTTGGACCTGCAGGACTGTGACCCTGTGTGGTGTCTGCTGTGCACTCCAGAGTGAACTCTGAGGACTAAAATGATACTGTATTACATTCCTTCTTTTCTTCCAATATGTTCTTGGCCTAATTTCAGTGGCTGGGCAGCTGTGGGAATACTGATGAATGAAATGAGAAATGTGTTTTTAAGTTGAAAATTGTGTCCAGTTCAGGAAAGTTAATTCCTTCCTTCCTTCCTTCCTTCCTTCCTTCCTTCCTTCCTTCCTTCCTTCCTTCCTTCCTTCCTTCCTTCCTTCCTTCCTTCCTTCCTTCCTTCCTTCCTTCTTTCGTTCCTTCCTTCCTTCCTTCCTTCTTTTTTCTTGATCTACAGTTCATGTATGGGACCATGAAGGACTTGTCACAAACTGAACAAAATGCACATACCTAGCATGAAATCCTTTTAACCAAATACAGACATATATATGTAGATATATCATGTAGATGTGAGCTACCAGTGAATTGGTCATTCAAGATCCTATTATTAGATGCTTCTGGGTTGCAATTCACTTCATTTTGAAGCAGAAGTCTATGATAGGTCAGGGAGACTAGCAAAACATGTTTCTCTGCATTGACTGTAAAGGACGATTAGTAAAGTAGGTAATTACAGTGCAGGGATCTAAATCTAGGCAGCAGGAATTCACTGAATATAGAATTTGTTCTTAACTCCCATCCTCATCATGCTAATCTCTAATAAAACAAAAGATAATAGGCAAATCTTTAAAGATCATGTTTGATTTCAAGTTTGTGTGGGCTTTTACCCATGGCATTCAAATCTGCCACAAATTAATTGAGTTTTTGAAAAAAACATTTCGCATATTCCCACTATTCTTAACTTGACTAAATATAGCTAATTCTGCCAGATTATTCCAAATGGCATGATCATAGTGGAGGTGTATGTAGAAGTAATAAATGAATGAAACATACATAGAACAATTTTCAGTTCTTCAAAAAAGACCTCTGTTAGTTTTCCCCTCAAGTGCTAAGTAAAATTGTAATTTGAATAGAATTGGCAAGAAAAAATCATACTTAAAACAGTTCAGCAGTAATGCCAATTTCTTTACAGGAGTATATTGATTCCTTTTTGCAAAATATCGTTTCAATCTAAGTTTTGAAATTGAAAATCAGTTTTGAATGGCAAAATATTGTTTGTTCAATGCTCTGTTTTCAGAAAGCTTTTATGCTACAAAGGCAGTTCACCATTATTCTCCCTGGTTTCTTTATCTGAATAAAAAAAGGAGAAGAAGAAAACTTTGATGCATTGTCATGCTGTGATGGGATATGTTTTTTGATGTCTTTGCACTGCCTTATTGGTCTTTATTATTTAAATGCCTGGTTTAAATTTATATGATGAATTGAAGTCTAGGGGGGGTATACCCATATTAACTGTAATCCAGCCAGCACTTTGGAGTTTGCTGCTACCCATATTACTTTTGATTTCTGTGGCAAATCTCCAGGTTTGAAGTTTCATTGCAAGTGCCTGAAATTGGAGTATGATGAGCGTTGTTATTTTCATTGTTTGGAAAACAAAAATGTACCTCTGATAATTTTTGTCTTTGATTACTGCTTCTTCAAAGGATTTAAAACAGAATGAAAGCCTTTGAAAATTTAAGAGATGAAGAGACATGAGAGTTATTCTGTATGCACCAGATAAACAGATGTCTTAGCTTTCAAACTAAACCCAGAAAATATAATCACAAGCTTCATCAGAAACAGATAACAATCTAGGTGCACAGTACTTTACATTTTACTAATGTGCAATGGGAGAAATAATAATACTACTTCCTTCACTTGTCTAAATATTTGTTTCAGACTAACAGCTCAAAAAACATGTTAGTAATAGCAAACAAAATATGATAAATTCCTTTGAGGGGGAAGATATTCCCAGCATAATGTCATTATAAGCACAAGTAAACACACTTTGAAATGTATTTGCAAATAAGTAAGACACTCATAACACTGAAGGTATTAAATTGTGAATTCCCAAATTAATAGGTATCAGATGTCATGAGGGCTTTTCATCCTGTATTAGAGGCATACTCAAAAGTCCCAATAAACTTAAGTTGAAGTTGTAATCATCCAAAGGATGACTACATGACAGGGCTCATTCTTAATATGTGGAAAAAAAGCCTGCTTGGAAATATGTAAAACTGTTTAGAAATAGCTGATGGTGTGCATTACTAAGCCAGCCTCTGCAAAATAACTACCAAGAAATTCTGGAATACGGACAGATTTAAATCACTCACAGAAGAATCATGTAAGACCCTGGTCTTCTCATGCCTGCTTCACTGGAAACTGCACTTCCATTTAGAACTCAAATGAGAACTTTGTCTTCTTGGTGGCAGGCACACGGTGCTTATACAGAGTGATCCTTGACAGCCAGACCAAGAGGTACACATTGATTCATCACCACATTGGTTTGGGCCAGTTTCTCTGATAGTCCTCAATTGGTGGGTCACATTTCTTTCCTAGAAAGTCTCCCTGTGGCTCTTATACTGCATTTTTATTTTTGTGTGTGTATTTTCAGTTCTAAGGGTCTGAATCAATGTGAGGACTTGTGTTTCCATCTACAAGATTAAAGATGTACAACTTAAAGCTGAGGGGAATTGTGTGGCTGAAGACAGTGAGGGTGCTCAGGAATGAAAAGTTTCTTGGGACAAAACAGGAGGCCGTTGAGGGAGCAGGGATAATATTTTGTTTGGTTTGGATATTGAGGTAAGGTCCACTGTGTGAATTGCTCTCAGAGGTGTGACCTCCCTTTGACAGAGACAGTTTTAGTGCAAAATGGTAAGTAACACTTAATTAGTGTGAATTATTGGGTGTCCAGCTCATTGCTTGCTTCATTTCACAGTAAACACACTTTCAGACCTGATTGCGACCTTGATTTACACTGATGTAAAATAAGCAAAATTCGAATAGTATTCATATTAATGGAAGAAAAGAGCTACTTTGAAAGAAAAGATCTTTGGAAGAAAAGAGCTCTTGTGGATGGTACATTTTGTTTGCTGTCTTGTCTTGTATTTAAGAACTATGTCATTCTTAAAATACATAAATAAGATATTTAATAATTCAAATACTTGGTGTATATGCGAAACTGAACAGTGAAGTTGGATTTATGCTACTCTCCATGCTCTGTTTTCTGTTTATGCTCCTTTCATGTTGGTATTGGTGTGCCCTAATTTCTTTCTGCCTCTTTCTAGGTCCCACCCTCTGGTTCCCTTTGACACCATCTTGGTCTTATGTCAGTTGAATATAAAACAAATCTTAAGGGAGGTATTTTCCAGTTCTGGCAGTTCTCAAGTAGCTAAACTTCATTTCAAGACTGTTTTGTTTAGTTTGGTTTGGTTGCAAGCAAATCTCTAGCCTGTATATGGAGAGAGGAACGGTAGCAAATAACTATGCATATAAATTCCTATTTATCGAAAATGAAACTATTATAGCAACATAAAAATCAATGTTTGTCCAATTATTTTCTTAAGGCAGTACAGTACATTGCAACATAGTTTCTCATTAGATTAAATCAAAACTCTTCTTAAATACCATTTTACCAGCTGTTACTGAATAAAGTGTGAAATGAACAGTTTGTAGTATCAGATACATAGCTTTCTGGCATGTGTCTTTGCCAACCTTACAACAGCTGTGTATAATGTTTAAAAGAAACAAACACACTCGATGGTTATTCCTGTTTTATTGAAATTCACCTTTCTTTTTCCTCCTGAAGCACTCTATACTTGTGCTAGTACAAAGTAAATCCACTGCCAGTAGAAATACCTTAGCACTCATTTCAAGAATTAACAAGTCAGGCTGAAAATATTCCTATAAGAAATCACACATTAAGAAATTACTTAGGAGGATGGTTTAATTTTTGTTGTTTATTTTTGCTTGGGGTTTGAGTTGGTTTTTTTCCTCTCAAAGAGAGTTACAATACAGCCTGTGCAGAGACTGCCAGGGCATATTGAGTGTTAGGTCTGTGTATCAAAGACACACTCATATGTCTGTAAAGCTTGGGCCCTCTTGAGTTTCTGGATGCTGTGACTCGCAAACCTAATCTCAGCCTGTTCGGTGTAATTTATACCTAATCCCTGATTTCATAGGGGCTCTTCTGTGAGCTCCAAATAGTGGAAGCAGCCCAAGCTGCTGCAAAATGACAGTGTGGCTGTTGCCTGCTTCAGTTTAACAGTCAATATAATCCCATGGCCATGAGATGAATATCCCAATACTAGGAGAAAATCTCAACCGTGGGACAAATTGTAGATTGTCTTCTCTGTGCTAATCCCAGACCTAAACACTGATTCGTTCTCTTGCTTTTTCTGTTCACTGCCTTTCTGTTTTGCTTTCCTGTTTGGAAAGTAAGGGTAATAGTAATAATATTTAGCTTCTTCAGGAGATGAGATTTTGCTTTTCACTAGTGAACATAAGAAAGAGAATGCTATTATTGGACGATGTGGGGCTAGGAGAGCAGACACGGAAGAACTAGGATGAAAAAAATAAAAATTTTGGGAAAGGCTGAGCTCACTAAATTAATGGGAGGGGGAATATAACCCAAAGAAAACAGAGGGTAAAGAAGGCATAAGAAAAGTGGAGCTCAGAGCATCGGCAGAAGCTCATTTGCTGAAGGGTGAATGTCATGCAAAAACAACCTTCTTGCTAAAGAGTGAGCACAACTGAAGTCAAAGGAGGATGCCATAAAGGAAAATAAAAGTCAAAGAAAGTGATACTGAGTATCACTCGGAAAGTGTTTTACACAATGAAATGAATGAAAGGGGAAATAATTTGTAGATTCTCCCCCATTCAGTGGCATCTGGAATCACAGATTACCTTGCAGATAGTTTAATAGCAGCTCATGGCACCACTGCCAGTGGAGGTTGTGGGTGAAATCTTGTCCATGGTGAAGTAAATGGTAAAATTCTCATTACCTCCAGTGTGCCTATGAATTTGCCCCCTGAAATTGGGACTTCTTATAGGAAAACCAGGTGCTTAAGTAAAGTAAATTAATTTAGGCACTCAATAAGGAAAGGTAAGTATTTAAATATGCATGAGAAAAATACGTAACTTGGCGACAACATAAGAAGCATACTAGAGAAAAATTGAGCACAGACCTCAAAATTAGACCTGATAGGAAACTATTATTATTTTTAAATTAAAATAATTTACATAATACCATATATTTGTTCTGAATTCTATAAAAATAAATAACAAAAGTTGCCTGCCCTGGAGAGATTTCATTCTTAACAAGACATGACAAAAAAATGCAAGGCAAGTTAAAACAGGTAGAAGAAAAGGAAATGGAAAAACAGATATTTAAAACCAAAAAATGTAAAGGTGGGGGGAAAAGATGGAATAGCAAGTTGAAGGTATTATCTAGGAATCATATTCGGTCACAAGATCGCTTGCTTGTGCAGAATTGTACAGAAATCCCATGAACCTTGCCCAAATTTCAAGTGCACTTGTGTCCCTTGAACTACATAATTGCTAAGAAACTTAATTTTTTAACAACCTATTTAAGTTTATAAATTAGTTTGAGATGACATCTTTTATTTCCCACCTGGCAGAATCAGTTTTCTTAAAAAGTTGATTGAAAGCCTACAAGAAGAGCTGATCCTCATCCAAATAAAATATCAAATACTTGAGCAGGCATTGTCTGTGTACATACTAAATATTTATATGTGGTTTTAAATTCCAAATTGTTTTTTCTATTGAGCACTGAGTTCTTTCAAAGAAGGGGTCAGTGAATGGATTCAAAACAGAAACATACCTCTTTGCTAGAATAATGTCAAGATAGGTCTCCTGTCAGCCACCCACCAAGTTCACTTCTTACTGTAAGTGATGTTAATTAATGTTAGTTAATGACCAACCCTTTTTAAAATCCCCAAGTAGCAATCCTCTACATCGTAATCTCAATATTTCTAAATCTGTGCATTTAAAAGGACTGCTCAGGAGAGACTTGGAAAGGTAAGGCTCAGACTGAGACCTTCCTTGACTGAACTGCTTCTGGAGGACCTTCAGGCAGACCGTTCTGCGATGGGCCATCTCAGGAGAGATTTCGCCTGAGTTCTTCCAAAACTTCTTTCTTGCTCATAATTATCCATTTTGAAATTTTGAAAATGGCCACTACACAATCACAGGCATCTGTCTAACTGCTAGGAAGGTTATTTGTATATCATGTTTCTTGACAGGGAAGATGACCAGGTATCAGAGGGGAAACTGAGAAAGTAAGCTGAACAGCTTAAACATTACAGATATAATGGAAAAGGAAAGTAGCAGGCTCTCATATCTTTGGATCCTAGAAGACTTTCTCCAAACTTAAATCTTTGTGATGTGGATGCAATCCAGGTGAGAGGGTAGGCTGAAAACTCAGAAGGAAGATAGATTTAAATTTAATGAATGGCTGAACCCATGGAGGGATGAAAATACTACCTACTGGTAAGGTATTTTGAATAAAATATCTTCAATTAATTTAGCCTGCAGAATAACTGGTTAGTGATGGATAATACATTTTTGTAAAAGTGAACCTGCATGCTTCTTTTATTATAGCAATTTAAAGTTTTATTAATATAACATAAGAAGAGGTACTCTTTGAAAAATTAACACCAATATCTTCAAGTATTGGCTTAATATTCAGCATACACATAGCATTCTTAAAGACTTAGTGCACATTAAAACAATTTCACTGCACAGTCACGCTTCATGTAATTTTTTATACCATTTTTGATGCCTCAAGATCCTTTCCTTGCATTAAATCCTCAGAAAATTTAAACCTCACCTTGTCTGCTACTGGATTCTGTCTGATGGTATTAGCATTTCAGTGGATGGCACCCTAGAATCAAATCATACTGGGGAAATTGTTTTACTACTGTAGCTTAAACATGACCATTATATTGATATAAATTATGCTTTTATAGTAGATGAGGTAATAACAACAGTAGGTAAGAGTAATAACAGCAGTGAAGAGATTTTGAAGGTGTAAGAAGCATAAAGAGTGATGCAACATTTTAGAAAAAAAAAAAGTCAAAGCAAATTCTCTTTCAGAGAATTGTGAGGACAATCTGAGGCGTGTTCTGAAATCAGCTGAGAAAATGGTCTCAAATTCTTTCAGCTTTTGCACTCAGTCTAATGACAAATATCCCAAAATAGAAGAGTAATTACATAGGTCATCTCTTTCAGAAAAATCTCTTTATCTTCATGTTTATGAAAATCTTAGAACTGCTAGATGCATATGGTTAGAAGTAATGCTACACTTATCCCGCAGTTAGTGTATCCTTATCTATACTATTTCAAATCCAGTCTCCTTTATCCTCTCTTGCCTGTTTCTGCCAATCTGATCCCTATGCTTGCAAAAACCTTCTTATTTCTTTGTGCGTTAAAGTTATCAATATCAAAGGAGTAGTGCCATGAAAATGAAGAAGTGCAAAGTTGGGATGGCAATTCCATAGTAAAACAAACATGCTTTGCTGCATCTCCTGCAGGTAAGGTGACCCTGGGTGGAGGCACACGGCCTGTGGTCTGAAGTACAGTTTGACATTATGTCCTTAACAGTGCAGTACTTGCCTGATTCGTTTGTTCAAGGAGGGTGATTAACACTGTAGGCTTCCAAATTATCTATTTAATGTTTTAAACAGTGGGGTAAAAGCACAACAGGTAAGTTTCAAAAAAAAGCTGTTCATACATATGTCACAGAATTATGCCTGGGCAGATTGAAGCCCTTATTTAAGCTTAATTGATTCCATAACTCTGCAGTAGTAACACTTATCTTTTGCTTGGTTATTCCAAAACCCTGCGCTGTCACAGAAGATGAACCTGATTCTTAAAAGAATCTTTCTTTTCATTTTTATTTTAATACTGTTTTGGAGAAAAACTTTTTAGTTTGTTTTCTAATTAGACACTCCCAAAGATCAAGAATTAGAGAGCTTGCTTCATCTTTAAACAGCTGGGTTCCCAGCTGGGTTTGTGTAATGACTTCACTAATTTCCTTTCTTTTAATGTGTTTGTTTTCTATTGGTTAGATGCTTTGTTTGGAGTTGTAGTTCCTTTGCAAATAGTACTGCTTCCGCTGTTTTAGTTATCCTGCAGTCAATTCCATAGCTCTGATTTACGAGCTAACCTATTTTATCCAAGTCTGCTTTATGATGAACTGTAATACTTTTTGGGCTGTCTAGTTTTTCAGCTGCTGTTTAGTTTGCAGGGATCTAAAAAGCACTCTTCCAAGATATCATTACATGTTAGCAGAAGGCTTCCATGTATAATAAAATATCTTTAGGATAATTTCCTGGAAACTTTAACACCCTCTTTAGTAGCTTTCTGTGTGTGGCTTATCAATCTTATGTTTGTTGTTCACAAGTCCTAACTCTCAATTAAGGGGATTTTGTTGGAGTTTAGAGTTGAGAAAATATGATGGTTTAAATTCCTGGAGAAAGTAGCACTGTAAAATTGTAAGGTTTTGAGATTGTCATTAAAATTCCCCTGTTTATGAAACTGTATTTTCTATTGTAAGACACAGTGCGCTCCGTACTTTGTATGTTTTGGTATTTATTGATCATAAGAAATGCCATGAGTTTCAATGTTTTTATGAATGTGTATTTTTTTGTGTGTGTGATTTTGATTTTGCTTTGCAGAAGTCTTTCAAGGCAAGAAAAACCTCCTTCTGGAAATAAGTTTCCATTTTCCTTTTTGCAGTACAGGGACCTACAGCTTGAATATATTGCTGCAAAATTTTTAGCTGTCTCCTTTTACTTCTTTAACCATGTTAATTAAACTAACTATACTTATTTCACAGAAGGGGAGACAGGGCAAAAACAATGCTTTGCTAAATAAGTAACTTGTCTTTACTTGTCTTTATTTGTAGTTTTCTTCTTTTGTGCTATTTCTAATTTGACCCTTTTTTCTCCTCTCACACCTTATGACAGGATTCACATAATTGCATGTATTTTCTTTTTAAGGAATTCTGTAATTTTTCTGTCTAGTAGAACTTGATCTCTTTCCCCGAAGTCAGATAAGACAGCCAGTGGAAAACAAGGAATTTCAGGGACCTGCTTGTATTTTTAAAGCCATAACCAAAAGAGCAGGTCTGACACGCCTCACTGAAGGAAGTACCACGTAACAGAGAACACAGCAAAGCAGGATTACAGCCTTTTTACTGAGGGGTGTCCGCCCTCTCTGTGCAGAACACACTGACACCTACTCACCTCTTAACATTGCAGCCAGAGCCAGCCAGTGGAAGAAGGTTTACTTGGACACTGTCAAGGTAGAAACAGTTTGCACTGAGCTTTGGAGGCAATCTCAGTCACTTTTCCCCTTTCATCCTGATCAACTTGTTGCTGCCAGCTCCAAACTGCCCTTCAGCTGCCCTTGCTCATTTTCTTGCATGTTCCTGCATATGCCAACACTCTACTTTCAATTTAGATCTGATAAAGGTAGATTTTACCTGAAAAAGTTTGTTTTTTTGACTGGACACAAGACAAACCTGGGGAAAGTCCCAAGACAAATAAAAATCCCTGACATCCTTTTGTGGAACAAGCACAAAGGCCAGAATTTGAATTGCCTTAATTTAAATTCTGTGGACCATGAGCCTGCTGACTCTCATGTGTCACTGTAGAAACTTGACTGATTTCTCATAGCTACTATTTATATAATAACTGTATTGTGAAGTTTTTAGAGATCCCTCATGGCAGTACACTCTGCCACTTTATAAAGTAAGTTTATCTGGAGATTATCAAAAGCTCAAGAGTGAAATCATACAGCTCCTTAGTGTAGTGTGCAGTCTACTCTATTAAGTATAGAAACATTTTTTTCTTCCACACCACATGAACTATGTTTTAAAATACCTGGAGTGTATATAAACATCATTCATACTGTAAAAGACAGAATTCTCCTGTGATATACTAATGTTCTATTTTTAAACTACTGTTGTCTAAAATACACAGTAGTAATTATGTTTATTCTCAGAAACCAAGTGTTCTTATCTCAGGGTGGGGCTCTTTTGTTTTGTTCTTTGCAAGCAAAAATTGCAGCCTGTAAAGTAATAATGCAATGTAAGGCCAGAAGGCACAAATATTTTTTCCTACAGTCACAGCCATTTTTCAGGTACCTGCTTTATGGACTAGCCATGCTGTGAACTGCCACAACTCTGGCTGACTCTGCTCGGAGACAGCATGGATCTGGCTGGATTTATTAGCTCAGGCGCAAATGCAAATATGATTATTCTGCTGCCAAAGCCAGCTTAGATCTGAAAAGAGTCAAGTATCCCTCATATGGCAGAGAAATGAAACAAACTCCTGTAATTTAAGATGGTCCTGTGCTAGCCAGAATGGATGTTTCAGCACTGTGTTTCCAAAATTAGAGGTAGAAAGGAGAGTGATGCACTGCTAATAGTTTATTAATGTTGATGAGAGCCTACTTGGTATGTCTACACTGATAAAATAAAAGAAGACTGGAAAGAGCACTGAAGCACTGGTCCCTGTTTATTCACATTGTTTAATTGCTAATTTATTCCCTGGATTTTTTTCAGAGGGCTTCATCTCGTCCTTTTCAAAAAAAGTTTGTCTAGGGTGGAGTCAGCCTTCAGCAACATTACCACAGCTGGTCCCTTCGATCTGGTCCTTGGGTCATTCCCAGGCTGACTTCTATTTAGCAGCAGACTCTGCTTCATTACTCCCTTTAACTCAAATTCAACACAACTGTGACAACCCGAGCTGGCTCCTGTGAAAGGGATTCAAGCTTTGTCTTTCAGAACAGGGTCCCTTTATCACTCCTGTTAAAGTGTGTTAGTGTCTAAAGTAGTGCACTGGGACAGTATGAGAGTCAGGAAGACCAGGTAGCTGAGCTGGTGGGACTCTGCCCTCAAGGAAAGAATTGGAGAATCTGAGACAATACTTAGAAAAAATACAAGACACTACATTGTCTATTATGTCTTAAGTGTGTAAATTAAATGACGTCTGAAAAGGAGAGGAATGCCTTGGGAGACTTAACAAAATAGTATCTAATTTAGGGTGTTCTTTGGCTTTAGAAACAATCTGTTTGATAAAGGCGCCTGCCAAGTTTCACATTAAGTACAGTTGCTGCTTGTGGATAAGCCTTTGCATAATTTTTTCTCTCCCTAATTCCGTTTGTATTTATTGCTGTCCAACAAATAAATGTATTTCTACAATTGCTAGACATTACAGAGTATTGTATCAGCTGCATGTCTCCATAGTTACTGTTTACAGTATCTTCCTCTGCTTAGAGTCTTGTGTCAATAAGCTTCTGCATTTGAAAGTAACATGTCTTTATTTTCCAGCTAAAGACATTACTCTCCTCACCAGCTTGCTGACTAAATAAACATTTAGGCAGATATTCCTTTCATATATCTTTGGCCATTTAAAACTAAGCATCTATCCTGACATATCCCTTCCACCGTCTAAATGTAGTCACGTAGCCTAAGCCAGTTTCCTAGGCTCCCTGTATAAACAATGGGGAGAGATAGTTGCAAAAAACCCCATGATTCATTCAAATTATTTTAGATGGTTACCTTAAGAAGTCTGAAATAAGATCCAAGAAGATATGAACGCCTACACCTCCTCTCATAAGTGGCATCTAATTTTTTCAGATCAAGAAACCAAGGCCATGAAAAGTTTAATTGCATAGGCCTTAAGACACTGTTGTTCAAATACAACAAAAAACCCCCTCACAGACCTCCAAGCTGGAGCAGCATTCAGATTTTCTCAATCCTTCATATGGTGTTCTGGATTGAAGATGACTATCTGTCTTTCATCCTTACAACCTAGGTTAAAACAAAATTAAGGCTGAAAAAAGATTAAAAATATCAATCTTTCTTTTGATTTTTAAATCTCTCCCCTTTTTTTCTGTCTTATAGGCTAGGAGCTCCTTCAAATACCTCAGCTGATATCTCAGCTGATATCAATTTATGTATGTAATACTCCTAGAGAACTGTAATACTTCTGGGAAGTAAAACTAACATCAGAACTACATCTACATCCTTCATATTTTTCCTTTGAACTTGCCCATGACATGTCCTATGTCTGGCATATTGTATAGGTTGCATAAATTACAGTTGTCATCATGGCTTTAAGTCTTCATGAGACTAAACTGACCTAATAATTTTTATTGCTATTTCTTGATACCCTGTTCATTTTGTTGCTATCCTCTTGGACTCTTCATTAGCTTAAATTACACTGACTCAGAGACTTGTGAGTCTACAAAATGAAAAAAAGTTTAAAGTCAGGAAAAGATTGCTTATCATGTTGAGTTGTCTCCACTTCCCCTAGGCCCAATGACATAATCTCTTAAATATTTTGAAATTCAGAACATGAAGTACTTCATTTTTTCACGAAGCATGTGACTGTTCTGAGACAACCACATCTCAAAGGCCATCTTATGAGACCACTGAAAAAGCTATTGCGATGAAAAAGCAGCAGAAACAAGTAGGAGGAAAGGGAATAGCATCTGAACTCAGCTCTGTGAATCATACAGAATAATCTTTAATATATTCAGTACCTAATAACAGCCCTTCCTCATGGGCCTGTTTGTGCTGTAAAGGAAACATTTTATAATGTGGTCCCAGCATCAAAACCTGCTTGCAAGTCTGCGACACTCAACACCACTATGTGCCTGATCTTCACCTATGATGCATAGCCTGAAGTCCTCAGTGACTATACAACGTATTTTGTACAGGGCAAACTTAAAAAACATTTGCAATAAAGCATTTATGATTACTCTGCTACAATGTACTCGGTTGCCAGGAGGTACCAGTGTAGAACACAAAACGTCCTTTTGGGGCACAATGAAAAACTTTTTTGGAAGACAGCTTTTCAAGCACCATTGTTCTTATTAACAGAAAGAAAAGCAATAAAAACATAAACACTTCAAATGTCATGGTTTAATCCTGGCCAGCAACTCAGCCCCACACAGCCACTTGCTCATTCTCCTCCGGCAGCACAGGGGAGAGAACTGAAAGAAAAAAAATGAGACAACTCATGGGTTGAGATAAAGACAGTTTAATAGGTAAAGCAAAAGCTGTGCATGAAAGCACAGCAGAACAAGGAGTTCATTCACCACTTCCCATGGGCAGGCAGGTGTTCAGCCATCTCCAGGAAAGCAGGGCTCCATTACACGTAACAGCAGCATGGGAAGACACATGCCATCACTCCAAACATTCTCCATTTCCTCCTGCTTCCCCCAGTTTTTATGCTGTGTGTGATGTCATATGGTGTGGGATATTCCTTGGGTCAGTTGGGGTCAGCTGTCCCGATTATGTCCCCTGTCAACTTCTTGTGCACCCCCAGCCTCCCCTCTGGTGGGCTGGGATGAGAGAAAAGATCTTGTCTTAGTATAAACATGACTTAGTGTCATAGGTTAGCAAGCATAGTCCCGGAAGGGATGTCCTTGCTAAGGGGTGCTTACAGTTTCCTCTGGGAACTGACAGAACCTATCAGCTGGCCAGTTTGAATATGACAATTCTCTAAGCCACTTAAAGTTGTGACCACCTCTGTGATCCACATTTAAGAATAGGCAAACTCCCCCTCCAAGCTCTCTCTCGTTTCCGGCGCTGGCACAGGTGGCTGCGGGCCCCGTGTGGGGGCCAGCGGGCCCGGCCATCCTGGAGCCGATGGACCTGTTCCCGCCGTGGAACCCCCCCCACTGCCTTGCCGTGGGCAGCCGGAGCGGCTCGGATCTCCCCCCTCTCCACTGCAATAAGAAAAATTCAACATTCCATCTGCAAAGCTGCAAGGCTGAGGTGAGATTAACCCTTTTAGTGCTGTGAAGAGCTGGAAACCTGAGGGAAGAGAGAGAGGAGATGTTTAAAGCTGAAATTATGTTGTAAAGCTATGATATATCAGAGTATCCTGTTGTAATTTCATGAAGATATGGGGGGTGGAGTGTTCAACTTGTACTTGTGAGCAAAAGCACCTGCGCTGAGATAGGCAGATGTTGACGCAGCTGTAATTTCATGAGAAGTTTGGACAGGGAGAGATGGACCAGATGAGGACTTTTGCTCCAAACGGGAAAGGAGAAACCCTCAGTCCCTAGAGATGGACCAGATGAGGACTTTTGCTCCAAATGGGAAAGGAGAAACCTCAGTTCCTAGAGATGCTCCCAGAGATAGTCCTAACGATGAAGATGAGGAAGACCCTTTGCTCCCAGCGAAGGAGAAGGCCTCTGTTTTTTGTTTCTGAATGGCTCAACCTTAAAATTGTACCCCAAAAAACTTCAAGAGTGGACCCTCGAAAGCAGTTGCGGGAAAAGCTGCAAGTCAGGGGAAGGGACTCACATGCAGGCAGAGAGACTCCTCTTCCTGAATGGACTGAACAATATTTGGAAGTGGGCGGCTGTCTTGTTGTGATAATGTTTTCATAGCATGAGCAAGAAGAGACTTCTCTTTCTAAATGGACTGAACAAGGTTATTATGGAAGTGGTAAACAGACTCAACATCTCAAGGGTTGTCTTTTTCCATTGTCAGTGGGAGAAGGGAGGAAGGTGGGGGGAGGAGGAGAGTTCTGAAGGTGGTATAATTTTTTTTCCTCTTTTAGGTCTGTTAATAAACTTCTTTATATTCTTTCAAGTTTGGTGCCTGCTTTGCATTTCTCCTAATTCTTATCTCACAGCAGATAAACAGTAATGAGTATTTTGGGCCAAACCACTACACTAAATTGGTGTTTCTGCCCGGTTACAAATCCAACCTGCTACACTTAGAAACAACTAAACCATTAGTTTCTTGTCATCATTATTCTCATACTAAATCCAAAGCAAAGCACTGTACCACCTACTACGAAAAAAATTATCTCTATTGCAGCAGAAGCCAGGACAAAAACCTAAAATGGCCCAAGCCTGAAATGAAAAAGAATACCTACTAAGGACACTATTTATTAGATAATAATGAATTGAAATAGAGACATAGCTACAGATTTGGGAAGGCCATGCACTTCTGAATGAGTGCTTTAGTGAGCTGTCTATAGAGTCAGACTTTATTACATCCTCTATCTCTGGCCCAGAAGACCTTAAAATCATTATTGAACAGCGACTTACCTTCGGCAGGAGGGCTGTAGGTCACAGTGCCCATGCATTGTGCCAGTGTAAGAATTCAGCTTTAACTCTTCCATCCTTTCTTCCTTAGCATGAGAAAATAACTGGATTAGATCTCTGTCTTGGGGTGACTTTTCCTGCTCAGATGCAGTCAAATCTTCTACCTCTCCACTGCTGTTTTCAAATTAAAATACTGCTAAAACTAAGTGCATGCAGTATGTATTCCACCTGTAATTTGTAATGATATATGTATTTTTGCTTTATGAAAATATTACTAAGAGTATATATAGCTAGATGTCTTAAAGATATATTATCAGGACATTTGTCATTTTCAGGGATTTTTGATTGAAGCTAGAGCCCAGCCTAGAAAATGAAGGTTCCCAACTCCAAATCCTATGCAATTTTTGCCTTGCCAAGACATCTGTTCCATTAAACAATTAGGCCAAGTTTGCACAGTGTTTTTTACGAGAGACAGGACTAGAATCCTTTGACCAAGGTCCAAGACCTAATATCACAAGACTTAATTGTTAAAATTGAAAAAAAGTAAGTTCATTTTAAATGGAGTCTGTCTTGAAGCAAAGAAGTTCTTTTTTCTGGTTTCCTAACTAAAAGTTGACTGAAAACATTGCAGAATACAGCCACGTAGTATCTTTGAACACATGCTTTATGTTAGAGCATAGAGGCTGCAACATTTTTCACTGTTCTCTGTTAAATCATGCATTCAGTTGTTTCCATTTATACAGCATCAAAGCAGTTGAAATCCAATTGAAAAGTTTCTTTAGACAACCATTGTGCAGGAACATGATGTCAATATTAATAAAGGCTGAATTTCCCCTTGGCTCACTTCTTACAGATAAGCTTTTCAATAATACACTGCTTGCACCAAAGGTCTGATGGGACTGGGAATAGTAAAAAACACTAATAAAAGAATGTTGAATGTTTTTATATTAAATTTCCCCACAGGCAAACTGAAAAGCCTACTTAGAGTACGCCAATCAACATGGCACTTATTAAATGTAACAAGAGTCCTGTTACAACAGATCTTTAAAGCCCCTAAATATGAATTAGAAAGTAAAGACAAAAGACAATTACAGATGTATTTCTAAATTGAAGCCCTGGACACCTCACCTGATACTCACGAACATGACACTATGTTTGATCTTCAAAAAGACTCCATTTTTATCAGCCTACAGCTATAATTTTATTACTGCTATTTACTGTGGTTAAGAATGTTACCCTTTCCATTTCCAGTATTTTAAAGTGCATTTTTATGTTTGAGAAAAATACTGTAATTATTTAGAAATGCATGAAGTCAGTAAATAGGGTACAATATCCCCAGAAGTTTGGGCTGGGTAATGTAAGGAAAATGGAAGTATCTGAGTAAAAGTAGTGACTACAGTTAGGCCAATTAGAACAAAGGCTCGCGTCTTCTAATCAGAACATGGACGACTTAGTGCCTGAAAAACATTTCATTGTGAGGATTACATCTGTTATACAAAGACTCATTTCTTACACCTGAATTTAAGCAATTTTTCCCCTCTGTCAAGGTAGTGACAAATATATTAAATCTGTCTGTCTTCTGAGATTGCAAACCCCAATCTGAGATTTTGCCCTGGGCACAGCAATAAAAAATAAACTCAATTGTTAAGCATAAGGTTTATTTTCTGCAGATGGAAAGAGAAAGCAAAAAGGATGCAGGACCTTTTGCAGGATTGTAGTTTGTCTGTAAACAACCAGATTAAATAAATCTAAATTGCTGTGATAAATTCCAGCTCCCAAGAAATTAGGACAAAATTCCTAAAACAGTATTGGCATTTGTATTAATTGGTATGTATTAATTTGGAAAAAGACGTGTATCTTATTAAACAAAAACAAAGCAACAATAAAGCTTTTTTTCCATTGAGTATTTTTTTTGAAGCTGCAAGCAAAAGGACAAGGCAATGGTTATCAAACTCTGTTCTGTGGACTCAGTAGTTTTCTAAGTTTGTCACATGAAAACTTAAATGTCATTTGAAAATGCTGACAACTCACTAAATATGTTCCCATCACATTTGATGAGACTGCACTGGGGATCTTTCAGGTGATTTTCTATTTATATTGGATCATATGTTACATTTTTCACAAAGAAGCTATACTTTTATTAACAGAAAAAGAGGCAGTGACTGTCTTAAAATATTACCCAGGCTATGGAACACTTTGAAACCTTAGCTTAGGACAATTTTCTATTTCCCATGGCCCACAACTCTGAAATACATAAAATACATCTTGCATGTATGGATAAATTCTGAAATGGACAGATTAAGTGTCATAGTTTCCAAGATGAATTAACACTTGATAAATATTTGAGATAGTGTTTGAATATCATTCAATTTATTTATTCGAAGTTTACTTAAGCAAAAGTTGAAAATATATTCTACCAGGTATTTGTTGGGGTTTTGTTGTAGGCTTGCAGAAACAGATTTAACTGTATGATCTTTTTAATACTGCTGGAGATATAAATGTTACCAATAGCTATATTGCAAGAAAAATGTATTTTCCATGTCAGAACTGGACACTATCACCAGATATCAGCCATTTTTTGATGTGATAGCTAGCAAGTTTATTCACCAAGTAGCAACTGGATCAGCAAGAGGTCTTTCTATTTTACATGCAAAATTAAAACTAATTAGTATGTGATAGAATAGCTGGTCTAGAATATGTGTGAGGTAATCATAAATTCATTCTGTCTATTAAGTTGAAAGATAAATAAAAACCGACTGGTAAAAACAAGTTATGGATTTCAATGGGAGATATTTCCCACATAAAGTTCAGCAGAATGTTAGTAAGACCAAGAGGTCTGAAGACTTAATGGATGAAAACAGAGAAAAGACTTGGCATCACTTTGGGAAGGCTCATGAATTTGGAGAAAGATGAGCTTGACCTATTGACATGACTACATATTTTAAGAGAGATATCAAGAAAATGCAGAAAGCAAAAAGCAAAGTGTTGAAGAATTGTAAAATATTCCTAGCAGGTCACGAATTAAAAATCAAGAAATAAAAAATCAGACTGAATAAGACACTGCAAAAGTTACTAAAACAAACAACAAAATAAGTCTTCAAAACCACAAATGAGAATACTGAAAGGAAACTGTATCCTATACACAATTACTGCTCTGTGTCATTAATTAAAGTAGTATCTTGGGTTTTAGTAAGAATGTTGCAGCTCTGCTATAGTGGCAACAGCCAGATGAATAACAAAAATGACATTATAAACTCATAATTATTAGAACCAAGATGGGAACAGAACACATAACTCTTAATGTTCTCAAACTGCATGTCTGTTGTGTCTGTTTTCTCTCTGTCTCTGAATGCAAAAAGAGCCAACATCCAGAATTACAAGTCCAGCAGCAACTCTCTGTCAATTCAACAGTGAATAATAGTACAGCTGGAGAAAAACAAATACAATGCATCAAGAGAGGATGAGGGAAAAGAAATCCATCAAGACAACCTTTAAGTCTGCTCATAGTTACTTTCCTTTACTTCTGTGGCATAAATTCAGTCCAGGGCAGATATAAAGTAAACTGACCTAAAGGATTTTTAATTTAAGTCATTCTAATTTACTTGATATGGTCTAGGAATGAGTACGTCTCATCTAAGTAAGAGTAATTTGTTGAGATTTTTAAATCGTCTATGACTGCATAAATCTCTGGATCAATAAATTTCAGGGTCAGAAGAAGCCACTATGGAAATCTAAACTGACCAATACCTACTGAACTAGCGGCTTCTCTTTGGCCAATGACGTAGGTTTTTAAACACATTCCCTTTATTGGAAAACTCTTGCTAATAAAATATATATGTCATCCCATACCAAATATAATTGTTACATTACATGTATGTAACCCTGGCTTTCTACCAATCAAATTGTTCCTTTTGTTCATGGAGACCTGTTCACATTAGGAAGCTGCAAATGATACAGCAATACAACCTTGTGAATCACAGAATCACAGAATGTTTCATATAAGAACTGGGTGAAAGCAATACTTGTAACTATCTACAGATAGCATGGAAATAATTTGACAATAGAACTGAAATCAGTTTTTATCCATGTGCAAATGCAGCATGAAGTAGTTACTGTCTAGTCTTTCCCTGAATATTTCAAACCCTTTACTCTTTCAAATCTGAATTCTGTGAAGCCAAAAGCTGTGAAACTTTTCAGAAAGGCAAGCTAATGCTTAGATTGAGTAAACACTTTAAAGATGTTTTCTTTTTTGCTTTGTCCAAGCGTGGAAAAAAAAAAGGTTAAAAGTTAAGATCAGTTTCCTGTGGGGAAGCTGATGAAATGTTTCATTATCTGCGCAGGGAGGCAGTCAGCTTCAAGGAAATGTCACTAACTTAGCATGAGACTCTTAAACTAAGTATCATCTCACCCAAAAAAACCACAGGAATGCATTATAAGAGAGATCTGTAAAGTAAAATGAAAAAATCTGAAGCAAATTTTTAAGGAGGGCATTTTCCTCTCCCTCCCTGATTTATAATTAGAGCCCTGCATGGAACAGATAGGTCAGCTTGGTAAACGAGAGAACCTTATTACTTTGTGGCATCCAATAGAGAGAAAAAGATTGAATACTTTAATCTAAAAAAAAAAAAAAGAAAAAAGTGGACATATATTTTAGACATTTTCAACAAGTAGAAGATGACTCAGTCTTTTCTGCCACTATTTATGCTCTCTCTTCACGTTTTGATAGTGGCATCTGAGCAGAGAAACGCTGTTAAACAATCAATTGAACATTTGTTTCTCACTTCACATTGATATCCCAGGAGGAGGGATGTTGTCCAACAAACAGCAGTCTTATATGTAAATAAGACATAGGGTATGTATTCCCTTTCCCTCTCCTCTTTCCCCTGTGGGAGCCTGGAAGGGGAAGGAAAGAGCAATTTCTAAATCCAGACTCCTGTTCTTTTTCCTCATCTACCTCTCAGTCAACCATATGGGCTTCCAGTTAGAGAATTACAACAGTCCCTTCTTTCTGTTGGATAATTTGGAAATTATTCATAAAAGCTATTATATCTTAAGCTAAATTCTAATTTATTCTAGGTAGATATAATTCTTAACTCTATTCATCACATTTTACAGTGACTCATATTTAAGAAAAACAAATCGAAACTGCCCACCAAGCAGTTGGTCAAGAGGAAATTGGATCATATTCCCCAAGTTCAACTGCTAATAAAAATAAATTTTAAAAAGCAATCTTGTCCCAAAAGACTTCTAAAGGGAGCTCACGATGAGTCAGTGACGACCTGGCTTTCACTTCTATGACACTAAGCAGGCCTGAATAAGCCAGTCTCTCTGCAGTAGCTTTATCAAGGCTGCTTGTCGATTGATAGCAGGAAGCTGCACAGTTTTCTGCTTCCTTGTGTACACACAGGATGCCAAACATATCTCATTAAGAACATCTGCACTCTTTTCTCAAGACAGTTTTGAAGGATGCACTGCAGCCAGGCCAAAATCGGTGCCGAGTGGGTTCTGCTGCCCTAGCAGGTCGCCCGATACACTGTGCCAAGCAGAGCTGCTCTGCAGATAGCCACAGAGGCAGCTAATTGCCAGGGAAGACTCAATCTACTGTCCCACTTACACCTTCTCTTTCCTTCAGTAAATCCACAGCAGGGAGTAAGAGTTACGGATCTGAGGGGGTTTGGTGGGGTTTTTCTGTTTCTTGGTTTGTTTTTTCAGTGTGGTTTTCTTCCCCACCAAAAAAAAGTGAGAAAATAAAAGAACAAACCCTCAAGCTTAAAAAAAAAAGCAAATTTGAAATTACTATTGCTTTTTCTGATTACAATGGCACTTAAAATCCTGAGGATTTTGAAAATGTGATTCAAAAATGAAGCTCTGTGCAAAATCAGGAGGTACATCACTGTCATTACCATTACCAGTTCAGGCAGTGTCTTAAAAAGCATTCTAAGTGTGTGCTCCAAAAACCAAACTGATTTGACTCTTTTATCTGCAAACCCTTTGATTTGCTTTATGATGAAGATTTAAGGGAAATTTCAGCTTGCAAAAATAGTTCAGAACAAGAAGTTGGCACCATCACCTCTCCATGTATCTTGGATGGTGAAGAGATCCTAAAAGGAAAAAAAGGTTCCATGCACACAAGGGCAGTGGAGGAGGAGTGGAATAATTAGCTGGTTGCTATAGTAATACAGATAGAACTAGGACATCCCACTCACATGAAAAGTTTATCTTACATTTTGGTTAAGTATTCCTAATATAGCCATTTTTCTTGTCTTTGAAAAATACTAAATTCTCAGTTTTGCTCTGATTACAGTGAAAATGCATTTATATTTTCCACAGAATTCTGGTATCAACAGATAGAAATCTTCAAAATTGCTAGGATAAACCTGGGTGGGCATCTCTACACTAAAAAAGAGGGGAATTGACCGAGAAGAATAGAAAATTCAAGAAAGAGCTGTCTCACTGCTCTTTCCATTCACAAAGCACTCCAGAAGTTTGACTGAAATAATAATAGTCTGTGTAAGACTGCTGTCTGTCTTGAGTACCTTTTTCTCATAAACACCGATGACTTTGTCGACTCATATTTTATCACCTCCAAGAGCTAACTGTCAATTTCCCTGGGAAATTTGACAAAGTGACTTGGAAGAGGACACATAAAGCTGGATGCGGCACAGAGGCACAAAAGACTTGCTTTAAGTTATTGCCTCAGTGTTTGCAACCAGGAAAATCATATGATATGCCTACACAGATGAAAAACCAGTTCCGAGCTGTCTGAATAAGTGCTGCCTTAGATGTGACCAGATATGATCAGTGTGTGAAAGAGCTCAGAGAATGTCCTGTGCTTCTGTTCTTATCAGTGAAAGGGGGACAGTACTTGGCACCTTCACTTAGACACTTGAAGATAATTAGGGTTAATAATTGACCCTACCCTTTGCTCACCATTTTGCAATCATTCTGGCTATCCTTAATACTTTCCAGATTCTCCCAGTGGCAAAGGAGCAGCTGGCTTTGGTCCTGAAATGTATGCATGATACCTCAAGGTCCCACAGAAACCTGAGCTGGAAACCAGAGTCCTGAAATTTCATGCAGACTGCAAATAGGATTATTCTGCTTCTGTAGCCTTTTTCTGGACTGATTTCCAGATAAGGCATACACCGATTTGAGCTGCTGGAGTAATAAAAATGATCACCAGGTAAACAGGAAATTCTTTTGAAAATTTGGTTTCTAAGTAAAGCTTATCTCATCATTTTATAAATTGGCAATAATGAAGCTAATGTGAGTCCTTGGGATGAACGTTTCCTTAAGAATATAAGGTATTATTAATAGAAATTGCACTTTTATAGATAGCATGATACTTTGCCTGTCAAAAATGGATTAATGCTGTTGAAGCAAACTCAATACTGTTCAAATATACATACATCAGACTCCTTTTCCTTCTATGTTGTTTCTCCATTTTCTTTTTCTCATTGCATGACTGCTGTTTTTCTAGCTTTGGCTCAGATGAAATGGAGCATATTAGACACTTCACAAAATAAACTAACACATACATTTCTTCTACCAGGGCACTATTCCCTAGCCATTGCTGAGAACTCTGATTCATCTTTGGAAAGTAAACACCAAATGAAATGACTAGGTTTTTTTCTGTTACTGAGTGACATACATAATCATTCATCTAAATATGGACCAGATGGGACATATCCTAGAGCAACAAGAAACAAGCAAAAAAATTGATAGACTTGTTGATTTTTTAATTTTTTTTTTTTTTACTTTTTATTACTGGATTGTGGCAATCTGAACATTGAGGTCAATGTCAACATATTCCTCTGCTCACTGGGGACTTGTGTCACTGTTAGAAAATTGAACTGTGACACTTGATTTATTTAAATAAGACTAAAGTATATTAATGTAAATATTAATTATCCATTCACAAATAATCTGAAGATTCTCTCCTGTAAAAGCTGAACGAGACAAATATGGTCATAAAATGCATATTACAGTCTCTGGCACAGAAGCACTGTCTTTCTTATTAGTATCAGAATGCATACAAAGCTGAAACATTTATAAAAACTGCTCTGCAAATGCTTCTGATTGTCAGGACATATACTTCCTTAATGAACTTGAAATTTTCTCTGGTTAAAATGAGTTCCCCATAGAATTTTTATTTTAATTATCAATGATTAAGAGTAAAGAAACAAATTCAGATTTATATAATTATTTTATCTGTATGCATATGAAATGAAGGGAAAATTAAAAGAGCTATTTAAATGTAGGAACTCTGTTCTCAGTGAGACACATTGACATTGGGAGAGGTGAAAAGAAGATCACTGGAGTCATTTTTGCTCAAACTATACTGACAAGTAGGCTAGGTACTCCCAGAGCAGGAAAGCACTGAAGGCAGTGATGTAGAAATGCTTCATCTCTACTGAAGTGTTCCCACAACTAAGGTAGTTCACAGAGGTCAATAATATCAGCATTCAGCTCCTTCCAATAAACAGACCAGCATTAATAGACTGGTGTGAAGCTTAGGATGTATCCTGCATGTACAGCTGTAAATTTTCCCCAATCAGCTGCCCCGAGCTCTGGGTGGGGCCTCCAGGCTAAGCAGTGGATAAACGTAGACTTCAGTATCAGAATATGGATTGCAAAACCCTGTGTTCTAACTAAAGCCTACTGTAGCCACCTATGGCCTTCTACAGCCCTGCATATCTTAGACAATTAGAACAATTAATTAGATAACTTGCATTTTCTAACTGCCTTAAAACAATTCAGGTTTTGGGGGGATAATTTCAGAACCACCAAGTATGCTCTGCTTTCTATGAGGTGTTTGTCAGGTTTCCAGTCCAACCATTTCACAACTATTTTTTGGGGGGCTAGGGGGGAGAAGGCAAATGCAATTATTCATTTTAATGTCTAAAAGTAGGTTTTTCACCCTGTATTGCTTCCATCTTATTTCATATGAATAGTCATGCCTCCTAATTAAAACAAGAGACAACTCTTACGGTGTTCTCATATGTACCAATACATCTGATGATGATTTGAAATTGAAGAAGTGTTCATAACATTAACCTTTTCCTATCATCTTTTTTGTTACTATAGATGAAAAAATATCTTTTAACAAAAAGTGTTTAGTACAGAAAGGACATAATTGCACATCTTCCTTTGCTATTAATGACTAATCGGTCATTCATTCATTCACTTCATATTAATTGTTAAAAGATGAATTATGATGAACTAACCTATTATTAATATCCACATTATATGTGTATCCATGGAAATTCCATTGCAATATGGTGATTAACTAATGCACCATTATTTTAGTGTTAATTATTATAGCATTAGAAGTAACTATGAAGAAAGAATTCAGGGACTTTTTCCTATTATTTTTCTTTTAAAATAATTTTTTATTTTAACATATTAAAAAAAAAATGAGTCCAGGGAGAGAAATGCAGGGATTTGAAGCTATTTCATTTTATTTCCCTAGTTTCTTTCATTTTCAGATTGTATTAATGATTTTTTTAAATGGCAAATATCACAGTCCAATCACTCTACTAGGCAGCAATAGCTGTCTACTAGGAAAATTAATAGTTCTCGACTTCTCCGAGGTTGTAATGAAGAACATAAGAAAAATCAAAATTATATTACTATATTAAGTATATTTAAACCATATTAAAATTTTGTTATTGTATTAAAAAAACCCAACAATTTCTGAGATGCATATATGCAGTTAATAAATATATCTGTGAACAGTCATCTCCATTACTTGTTTGCCCTAGTCTTAGTTAAGAAACTAAGTCTTCAGTATTCATGATGTGTGCTTTTTTCCTTTTTGTTCTGAATTTCAAAGATCTATGCTTATTCAGTATTCAGTTTGTACCTGTGTGTATACATACATGCACACACACACATACACACAGCTTCTTCAGATAGGGGAAATATCACTTTTTAATTTTCAACTTTGACAGTAATTCCAGTTAGAATTATTGTTGCTGGTGTTGTGGACAGCTATGCTAGGTTGTAAATGATTGGATTATTTGAATAAACTTTCACTTTCAAGAATTCAACTGTAAAAAAAAAATAAAATTTGTGTAGTCAATGATAAGAAGAAACTCTTAAATCATTATGCTTATTTAAATCAGAAGACTTTAGACGGCATTGTTATTTTTCAATATACGAAGGTAATAGTGCTTGGATTTTGTCATCACACTGCTTCAGGAGCAACACCCTAGTCCCTGAAAGTTTTTTGCCTTAATTTAAAGCTACCTCTTTAAATAAATCCAGTTGATCTGTGATCTGAGACAACCCTCCCTTTTAAAATTTCATTTGATTGTTTTCAGAAGAGTTTGAAGAGGAGGCTTTTGTAAAAAGATAAAAGATAAGCAGTAGTTCAAACTGCTTGTTAATCAGTGTTTCTACCTTATTCCAGAATATTACTAGATCACAATCTGAGATCAATGGGATTTATACTTTGTTTAGGTACTTTCCTAAATCTTTCATTCATCTTCAGAGAAAAATAAAAAAAAAAAAAATCTTAACTTTGAAATCAAAATAAACTGTCATATCAATACTTCAATGAAATGTCCTTAGTTTTATTACATCTCTGAAATCAGCTGTGTTTAAGACTGTAGAATTTCTTGAACCCCTTCCCTTGATATCTAGAAGCTCAGGGGTTTTGGATTGTGACTGTTGGGAAGAAGAAAAGATATATCCTTGGAACAGCCAATATTGAGGCTTAAAGTGTTCACAAAGATGCTACAAATGTAAATAAATTATGAAAGATCATAATGGAACCATTTCCATACTCAAATATCAAACATGGCTCAGAAAACTTGTTAAGCAACGTATCTATATCAAACATTACATTAACCAACTTTTGGAGAGAAAAAGAATTCACTCCCCATCTGACAGTTGTGATGATACTGATCAGTAACCAAGACTGCGGACTGCTGGCTCATGCTGAAGTTAAATGTGTATGACAGAAATAGCAGCAGTGATGGATGGCTTTGGATCTGCTGAACTGACAAAATGCTACAGTGTTTAGGATGCTTGGTTGTCAGTAAAACAGGCAACATAGGGACATGATATTTGCAGTCTTTACATGACATAATATAAAATGATGGTCAGCACTGAACCTTGACTACTTGACATTAACAGTGTTAATTTATATGTAGAAATCTGCCTACCACAGCTGTGATTCAGGTCGTTTGTTGAAATATCAACATGGTGTACAAACTAACATATAGAAGTTGAAGTGGATGCAGCTACAAAGACACATGAAACTCAAACTTTTGCACTGATGGCTGTGAACAGTGGGGCTTATTTGTGTCATCTCCTCTAGATCTCCTTTTAAAAGGAGGTGTTTATCAGGAAACTAACTCACAAAAATATTCTGGGGGCACTCAAATCTGTGTTGTCATTCCTTTTCAATACCTTCATATAGTTTACAGGAAATAATAAAAAAAATTGAACAAATAGACAAGCCAATGGCTCACAGAATATCATGATACGTGGTTGCTTTTCTAAACCAAATCAGCACTTCTATCCATCCATAGTGTTTTCATTGAATCAGCATCCATATTTTTCACCAACTTTTTTTTCTGATTCTGGTCTCCTTGTATTTTAGGCTCTTCTATTTCAGCTAAAGCAATCTCTTTCAAAAAAAAAGAAAAAAATCCATCAAATCAGTTTAGGAAGTAACACAGTTCTTGCCTCCTTTTGTGGGTCATAATCCTTTTCCTTATTTTGTCCATCTATTCCTAAGACTGAAAGTCCTTTGGAGAAGATCCATTTGCTATTTTGTACAGTGTCCAGAGCACAGAGTTCCCATTTTTACCTCATCTTCTAGTAACATCATAGTAAATAATGTCAAAATGGATATGTTAAGCTACCAGGGTAGATTTAAGGCCAAAACTACTCTGAGCTGACCCAGATGTATTTTCTTAAGGAATATTCAGGTTTGCATTGGCCTTAAGACACTTGTACTTACCTGACACAAAGGGAGGCACCCTGTGCAACTTTCAGGAATTCCCTCTTGTGGAGCAGTGGCTGAGAGGGTAAATTGGCATCCTTCACTTTATTTGTTGTTCTAATATCCTACTTCTGTTCTGTAGAATGGGATTCACCTACATGGCTTTATCTGTATAAGAGGCAAATATCAAGAACTGCATCCTCTGTAGAGACAGACATGTCCAGAAGATGATTCAATCACTCTCACTTAGGCATCTAATTTAGGAAACAACAAATTGCTTCTGGAGACACCTGGCTCACTCTTTAAATCAGAAACCCATTTGATTGAAAATAACTGTTGATAATTTTATTCTAATGTTATTTTCTACCCAGTGGCCAATTTTTTTTCCCTCATTCCTATTTTGGTAAAAAAAAGTGCATTAAATTAGACTAATTTTTTTTTCATAATTTCTCTAAGTATTTGTATTATGCTTAAATTTCAGTGGTTCTCTGGTACAAAATCATGTTTCTGTGAGAGGAAGGTATTTGTACTTTCCAGTAAATATTGATCTTTCTGACTTTTTTTATTGCCTTGAAAAATAATTATGTTTTTGCTAAATATCTATAAAATTTGATCTTATACATACCTAGCGGTGTTTTGAAATTGGCTGGTGACAGATTATATTTTTAAAATAAACTTATCTGATTTTTTTTTACTGTTCCACTTTCTCCTTCCCAGACCTCATGGTGGGAAGCATCATCCTTCTCAGTCACCCTAATACTGATTAAAATTAGCAAGAAGCAGTTCTGACCTATTGATTGCAAAAAGAAAACAAATTAAGAGATATACTGTCCGCTAGGTGTTAGGACTGGTAGTGTTGATAGTACAAGTGAGGAAATTAATTTTTAAGTTTAAAACCCAGCTTATGAAAGAAAAATAAAGACAAAAGTTCAGACAGTAAAACAATAGGGACTACAGATCATTCCATTAAGTATTAGATAGAAAAGGGAGGTGAAAGAAGAGAAAGGGAGAACAGTAATAGGAAAACTAATAGAAAAGCAGATCCAATGTGCCCACATTGATTTTTGTGATTACTGTTTATTAAAATGCAGTGGATACAGATTATCTTTCTTTCAAATGCTCTGTATTTTTTATTGCTTCATTTGCCTTGAAATGATAACTGCAGGCACTTAAATAAATGGATTCCAACATTTTCTATTTTCATTCTACCTTCCTTGTCTGTGATAAGTACCCCTGTAGAAATGGTATTTTGAAAATTCTTTAAGCAATGTTTCTCTGTTTATCACAAGGCTTTTCTTTGTATGTCTTCTGCATGTACTGTCTATATTTTTCCATTCATTCTAATGGTTGGAGAATAGTATAAAAAATTTCTGTACTTTTGGAAATAAATTTTATTGTGATTTTATTGTATAATTTATATTTTTGAGGTAGGCATTCTAAGATATGGCAGAATCACTGGCTCTGCCACAAACTTCCTAGGTGACCTTTTACTCAAATCCAGTCTAGGTTATGACCATCTAGTAAAGTTCCCAGGTCCTCCAGCAGGGAACACCCATATCTGTGCTAAGAATATGGGGGTTTTCTCCCAAGGAGTCTGGATGTTTGCAAACAGTCCATTGGAAATGGTTCCTTACACTCAAAATGAAATCACAAATTATTTGTAGGGTGCTTGCTCTATTAGCCAAAATCTTGTCAGAGAATGCTCTAACTGATATAGGAGCATTTCTAGGCACTTACTGCTTTATTAACCAATATCTTTAAACTCTGTACACTGGAGTTCTAGAACAACCATGATAGAGATGGATATACATTAAAATTCTAAGAAATTTTACAGAATGACATTTATGTACTATGAGAATCCAGGATTCCCTCATTGCATTACACAATTGCATCTTCAGAAGGTTATGTGCATCTTCTAAACAGTTCTTCTGCCTGTAAACCAGAACTTTTAGTTCCACCCTTGTTTGTCTTGCAGCTCTCAGAGAAGTACTTCAATGCAGTCTCTGGCTATGGGCTAGAAATCCATGTATTTATGCAGGCTCCTGGTCAGTTTTTACAGCCAGTGTTGAGCTCTGTATGACAAAACAGTAATTATACACCAGCCAGTCAATTAAAAACTTGCTTATGTATGTCTATGAGGCATTATGACAAAGATATTACCTATAGAATCAGGATTGTCTCTCTTGGGTGACGAGGGTAGGCACTAATTCTTTACTCACATAAACTGCAAATTTACAGTCCAGCACCTGTGGTGTCAGAATTATTCTCTTCCATATGGAGAGCTGTTTTTTGTTTCAAGTGGTTATGGAATACTGAACACTGCTGTTGATGAACTACTTTCAATTGGCCAATTGCTGGTATAAATCCACCAAGAAAACCTTACAGTGAAATTCACTTGTTTCTAATCACGATTTGAATATTATTATCTTTTGCCAACAAGAGCTAAAAGATTTTTAGCAGTAATCCCCTGCTTGCTGAGTTATTATGATCTGTGTTTTTGCTATGCATGAAATTCTTTTATTTCTAATAGAATGCTCATATTTATTTATTTACTTAAATTTACTTAAAATGCTGTTTTGAATCATTATAGCTCTAAATGTGTTTTTCCTTATGTTTCCACCTTAATGACTTAAAATTTTTAAGTCAGTATCGCAGTTAAACTACTTCTCTGAAGGTTTGAAAAACACTGAGGAATGCCTGATGGATGCACCAACTACCAAAGTTTGATATATGAATTTAGATAGAGAGATCTCCAAAACAAACACAAAAGCCATTTGCATTAATTTCAGCATGAACTGTCATGCTTACAAACTTTTCATGGCAGCAGCGTTGAATTCTGTTGAAATGGTAATTTCATAATTCTCAGAGATGGTACACACATTACTCAAAAAAAGCATAAAAACTGTGCAGTGCCTTTATTAGACAGGAATAGTTACATGGTGCTACTGAGTAGTTTGCCCTCTTTCCTTTCAAATGAGAAAGAAAGGAAAACATAAACACACAGAATCCACAATGGAAGAAGGAACACAGTTATGGTGCAGGACTTCTGAGTGCTCTTTCTGCTTGCTAGTACATGCCATCTCCTGTTCTCTGAAAATTGCCTAAAGCAATGCCAGTCCTACTAAATTCCAGCTCCAATGCTTCTGCCTTCTTCTGCTTCCTGCATGGAACAAGTCATATGAGCTTGGGGTTTTTTCCTACATTTTTTCAGCCGTTCGGGATATCCTTTATCAATGATGTTCAAAACTGAAGCGCTCAGTTCACAGGACAGTCTGGTTAGATCAATACCACTAAATAAAACAAGACAAGGGACCAATACCTATCCCAGCAGGCAAACAGACTGAAGACCCTTGTATCTATAGTACTTAGGATGAGCAAATGTGCTGTGTCCACACCATGGAGCACTCTGTTCTGGAGTTCCTCTGTACCTGGTGTGGTGTTTCTATTGGTCTGCCACTAATCCATGTGTTTTGTATATCTTGACATCTTAAACTGTTTTAAACAGTGCCAGGGCTTTGCTGCAGCTCAGTGAAGTGGCTCATGCTCCCAGAGCAGGAAACTGAAGAAACTCAGTTGTACTCTGTTGGATGGGTTATGAGGGCATTGCTGAGGGGGCAAAGTCCCCCAGGGATAAAGCTGAAGAACAACTGTGGCTGGAGAGAGTCCCATGTGAGATAGACCCTGGGCTGTCTTTTGAGAGATGTCCCTAAGATTACATATTCCTTGATCTCTGCTAGGGACCTTGTTGGAGCAGCCTGGAATAGAGCCAGAGAGGGAGCCAACAGCTAAATAATGAAGGCACAGAGTAGACTGATATTATTCAAGTTTCGTCCTAAAGTTGTTCAATTTAGGAAGGTGGCCATACATCTTAGACTGCAAATGTAGGGTCAGGCATGGGACTAAAGCAGTGGTTTTTGTCAAAAATTCTTCAGTGAATGTCTGCATTTAAACTCCAAAACCGGGCTTAGGAAAAGAATGAAGCTTATTCATCTGCCAGCATGCACCCAGGTCTGTTTCTGTTCTGTGAATGAGGCTGGTAGTACTGATCACAGTGCGGGGATCCTCATGGTCTTCTATCAGCCCCTGCAGCAACATTACATCATTAACGTTGGGCAGGTCCTTCCCAGGAGGTCTGACATCATGTAAATCATTGTGGAGATGTGCAGAATGCCTGTGGTTAGTCTCAAAGCAAAGGTGATCTTGTCATGACTAAATTACAGGATGCCTGGGTGAGCAACAGAGATGTGTAAAGTACAGTTCTCAGGGTATGTCATGTCTTTAATATGGACAGAGGGACAACTCCTTCTCACATATGACTGAGAAGAAAAAAGGGGGTACTGCATAAAGTTCATAAAGTCTGATATGCATTTGTCAGCTTCACTGACTGCATTAGGCCTACATTCCCCCATAGAACTTCCAGGAAAGTGAGAGTAGAGAAATATGCCACAGGAAAGTATTTCTTTGAATTAACAAAGTCTTATGAAGTTCTGTTATGCTTTGTGGTTTTGAGGAACTTTTTTTGCTCCAATAGAAATCCAGCCAACACACTCTGCCCAAGTACTTCTGCAAAAAGGTAAAAAAGAATCAAGAAAACAAAGGAAATGAAGGAAATAGCCATTGACTCAAAAAGGTCATTTTATCTAATACAGCTTTTTGTGCTGGTTTTAAAACTGATCTAAAAAATTAAACCCACTCAAGCTGCTCCCTTTACCCCCTGCCCCTTCTGATAACGGAGGAACACTAGGAGAGATTAAAAGTTGAAATAGCAATTTACTGAAAACTGCAATAATCAAAATAATATTAACAACAAAAAGTGTGTAAAAGAGAGAGGGTCAGTTACGCACAGAAGTATATTCACCACTGAACAAACAAAAGCGCTTCCCAATGTGGTGAACAAGAGTCTCTGTGGCTTAATGTCCTCCACCTTCCCAGTCCAAAAAATCCAACAAGGAACTTGGGCAAGCAAAATCCTTTGGAAGCTGTATTATCCCTGTTGCACCATGCCAGTGCCTCGGACCATTCTACTTCCCTGGTTTTACTCCTCACAGCTGCCTCCAGCACCGACATCACTCCACTCGGCTCTGCTGAGGCTCCATGCAGCTCAGCCCTGCATTGCCATCACTGTCTCTCCCTGTTTTTATCTCGGGCTCACTGTCACTGTCTTTCAGCACCAAACCACAAAAGACATGGCTTGGAGGAATGGAAAAAAGACTTGCCAGTGGTGGTGAGGGATTAAGTCTACCGGGCTGACCTGAGGCCTTCTCCCTAGAGACCAGGTGAAAAAGCTCCAGCTTTTTTTCCTGCTGAAAGCACTCCTCCCTTACACTGATGTGAGTGGTATAGAAGAGAGTCCACCTCGCCTGTTTCTGTACCCAGGAAACCTTTTCATTGGTTCTTTTTTTTTTTTATTCTGGGATATTTTTTTTCCCTTTAAAATTACTTTTTTTTGCACCTCCTTTCAGAAATAAATTTTTTTAGTTGCAACTGAGTGTCCTTTTTAGAGAACAGAAATCTTTTCTACAACTCTCATTTGCTTGGGTCTTCTCTTTCTAACACTATGTCATTTGTCTTCTGTTAAGCACAAGCCTAGTTTTGTAAGAAGCACTTGAAGACAGACCGAAACCCACAACATGCACCTGAAAAGCTTTCTGTGGTGTTTGCTGTAAGCAGATCCAATAGTATACAAACACCTGAACCTCATTTTGAAGATCTCAAAGGTCATTTAAATGAATGAACAATAAAGGTATTTTTATGAGTATGATTACATCTCTCTTGTGTATGTGTTTGAGGACTGAAGAAGGGGGTCATAAAATATTGCTTCAAAGATAATTCCCTGGCAATTCTGGGAATGCCATCATAGCATTTACAACCAATCAGTAGTAGAGAAGATGAAAAACGACACTGTAAGTAACTTGAACATAAATTTAATTTAAAACTCATAGTTTATGAGTTCTTCAACACATAGCTGAATGGTCAGAAAGAAAGAATTAATCCTTATCTAATCCTTATCGGTATTTTTCCTGTGTTTGTGTTCCTGTGTGTAAGTTCCTTGGGGAAGGGAATGTTTGTGTATTGTCTAGCATTGTAATAATTTAGTCTGGATTTACAGCATTTGGGTAATGTCTTAAAACAAAAATAATAAACATAGACTTACTTTGATGTAGAGAGACAGAGATCACTGCTATTTTGCAAAGTTTTTCCAACTTGAGTTGGCTACAATCTTCCCCTAGTTGCAGTAATGTCATAAAATGGGAACAAATGTGGGAATGGCAATGAGAAAGCTTTGAAAATTTGTGTGTATAATATTAAGTACCTGTAGTCTCCACTGAAGGACTCAAATATTTGATGCATGGCATAGCAAAACACTTTATCTAATCCAGAGGGAGCGTGGAGTCAACCAGAGTTTAATTTCCCACTCTGCATTCTTCAGGTAAGTGACAAAGGAGTCTGATCATAGGCAGGTGAGAAAACATGTTTTGGAATTAGTGTTCTGCTATCAGCTATCATACAATGGGTTTTACCTTAAAATAAAAATGCATTTTCTATGTATTTTCTGATTAAAAATGACTTCTGAACTATAGCCTTGAATGAGTGAGAACGCCTCAGGAGCACTTCTTTGTTTTCCCTTAAGACATGATGCCGCATGGACATTCAAGCATCAAAATCTGTAATTTTTCATTTTGAGAACTATGTTATGAATGGAAAATATATCTAAGTAGTTCAGTTTTCTCAGCACTGATTGCTCCTTCCCTCCTGGTTGTAATGAGGATTGCTTTTGATGATTATTAGGATGGCATTTTGCTATTGCCAAGGCACTGGCATGAATACTTTCATGCTTTCATGAATTCTTTTTTTTTGGGTCGTTGACAGCAGGATTACACTGATTAAATATATCTGTTCAAAGTAGGTCAGATGAATCCTGCCCTAAATGTGGAGACATTTTCACTGTGAGTACAAAGCATCCTGGGGTGGCTGTTAACACTGAAATAAAATCACATGAATCCCAACATTCCTTTTGAAGAAGAGAAGAAACTCCAGCGGATTTTTCCATTTTACTACAGCATAACAATTTCTTATGAAAACATTCTTCTCCATTAAAACCATACCCGCAAATCCAAAGTGTGTTGCAATTTATGCTTTAAAAGTAGTACTACACCAAAGTATTCTGAAAATGTTGTGTAACTACACAGGAAGACAGCACATGCATGTCATTGCTTTACTGTCACATCTCCTCTTATATTACTGACTGGCACGTTCTTCATAAGGACAGAAATATTAGACAACACAGCAGTTACCATGCACTTCTGCTTCATTCCTAAATGTTATCTTTCTCATATATCAAAGGCATTACTGTAGTTTCCAGGAGATGTTCTTGTCTCTAAAACACAGAACAAAACCCAAAGAGAAGCAACAGGCCATTTATTTGTTGTAAATTACAATCTGAGTTGCAGTCTTGTGCTCTAAGAGACCTTTTCTTCTTACCTGCCCAGCACATACTGAGTACCTACTATACTGGTCAGGACCTCATGTCAGATCAAAAGGAGTCCTGGGATCTGCCTCGAAGAATGCTTATGTATTTTTCATTGAAACTCTACTTTCTTTATTTATGTCGAAATGTCTTCACTCAACAAAGATTAGAACTCCTAGAGATGAGTTTTTAATCTTTTTCCTTGGAAATTAATGGAAGTTTGAAGCCTGAAGTCAGGAGCTGAAGCAATGCGTTTTAAGCCTTTGTCGACATATGAGAGGAACATCAGAATAAAAGACTCTCATTAGAGGTGAGAGTTGTTCTGGTCTAAGGCAGAATCTATTCAACTGCAACACTTAGTTTGAACAAATATTCAAAAAGGCATATAAGATTTTTCGTAACTTGCTGTAGAAATACTCATTTGTATCCAAGTCCTGAGAACTGTGTTCCAAGATTTGCTTTAGTGCTTAGGCCAGGCAAACAGGTTTGAGTGGACTGTAAAGCTAAAATATTCTAGCTATTATAGAGGAGGATTAGACTGTCTGAAATTACAGCAGGATATTATAATTTAGGGGTCCTAATCTTATAGAAATCTTTCATATACTAGCTGCTTCCTTCATGTTGTGTTAGGTCTCTCATTGGATGCAGGGAATTCAGTTCTTTAAATTTCTATAAATTTGTACAGGCTTCAAAAATAATGAAAAGGACCATTCTATTTCTTCTGGCACAGTACTTAGGAATTTAGGATGTTTTAGTTTTGTTGGTTGGTGGGTGGGTTTTCTATCTTTTGCCATCACCTGCAGAAATTTAAACTGTAGCGTTAAATTAGGATATGTCTTCTAAAATGCATAATAATTTTATATATTTATTCATTTAAACATGATTTCCTAGACTAGATCTATCCTAACACAAGTCTGGCTGGTTTTGCTTGGGTTTATTTGTTCATTGGTCCTCCCTATGGAAAGAACTTTTGTTATTTTATTCTTTAATTTTGTCCTTTTTAAAAAACTGATAAATTTTGTTGACTTCTGGATGTCACCATGTTTCCAATGGATCTTTTTCCAGTGTAATCCCAACTTTTTAAACATACATAAAATACTATCAACATTTCATTTGGCATCCACTTTAAGCAGACTTTAACAGACTTGTGGGATCAATGGAGCTTTGTCTCACAGTAAGATAGTAGGAAACTTTGCGATAAAATAGACAAGGTTAACAAATATGCCATAAAAAATAGTAAACAAAATCGAACAGCAAAATTTAAAACCCAAATAGAAAAACTCCAACTGTGTTAATGTAAAAAGACCCTATTTGCCATTTTTGTATTTTCACAAGACAGACTTCAAGTTAGAAGAATTTTGCTCTATTCTAGCCCTGGAAATGAATCACGTAAGTTTTTCCATCAGACTGTGTGTAACTGAGCTTTTGTTTATTGTATATTGTCATTTATAAAACAGGTGCTCTAAATGATGCTTTTGATAGCTTTGCACTGTGAAATTTTATGGAAGAGGAAATATTTTATCTGCCTCTCATTGGTTTTCTGTAAATATCTGCACTGTTTACATATGTACACAGTGTGGTCACAAGATCCATTGTAGCTGCAAGATTGGGCTGGATTATGAGGTTGTCTGGCAAGTCTCTACTGGTCATGATATACACTGGAATCAATTATCCCACAGATAGAATATGCAAACCACAGTGGGGTCCAAAAGAGAGATAAAGAAGGGGAAACTGGCCTTGGCAGTCAATCTTCTGGTACTGTGGAAAGAAAAAAGCAGAAGATGCTGGAGAATGGTAAGCTAATGAGGAATTGAAGGAGGTTTCTTAAAATCTCAAACTTCATCAAGGCCACAGAAAGGACAATGAGTTTCAGACGACATGCAGCTCCTCAAAGAGAGGAAAGCGGACTTCTCATCTCCTGCTTGGGTGACAGAAAAAACATCAAATTAGTAACTGAACAGAGAGGCACCAATGTACTTCAAATCAGCATGTCATGAATAAATCAAAACAATGACCACAAGCGTCAAGAAAAGACACTTTTCTCAGCTGCTTACATGTAGATTGGATGTAATGAGCAAGAAGAACTGGAAATTCTCATTGAAAAGAAGAAATTTTACATAAGTGAAACAAGTGAAAATCTGATGAGGTAATTCTTGTAATTGGAATACTGAAACTACCTGTTAAAACCTGCTTGGGAGGGACAGGGTAGATAAGGGGGAGATGATGTGAAGTTGTTATTGGTACGCCAGAGTCAAAAGATGTTGAACACAAGGGCAAGTCTCTGTTCTCTGAAGTCTGTGACTGAGAGGTACACAAGTATCTGTCTTCTGGGCTTTTCTGTAATGTATGTGGGGATGGGGGGAAGAATGAGGGTGGGAGAAAGTAAGATCAATGTGGAGAATTTAATTTTGGAAACTTGAATGAAAGAGATTCAAACACTGCAACAAGTTGCTCAGAAAGCTTGTGGAATCTCCATCCCTGCAGAGGTTTACAACCCAGGTGGGCATGGCCCTGGGAAATCTGCTCTTAGTGATGCTGCTTTCACCAGGCCGATTGGATGAGATGATCTTAACAGATGCCTTCTGACCTCAACTAACATGAGATTCTGTGAAAATCAATGAATTCCAGAGTACAAAATTATGATATGGTAGAAGAAGTGACAGAATGGGTCTTGTACGGGATAACTAAGAAAAGAATAAGATACAACCTTAAACTTGGGAAACAGTACATTAAAATGTACCTGTGGCTGCATTTTTGGTAGATATAGGAAAATATTAATATCACTTTACATGTATACCTCAGTTTCAGGTCTAATTAAAAAGGATGAGTTAACCATGGTACAAAATACAAAGCAGGCTTGTAACTAGTGGAAAGGGCTCCTGGAAAACTTTCAGGAGAATGACAGGAAAAAATTCAAGCTGTTTTAAAATTGTGCTTTATGATCTCGTGGATTATGGATGGTGGTTTTTGGCAATAGCATGGGGATGGTCCCCAAGAGCTTTGGAAGTTAAATACATAATTTCTAAAGAACTATGACATAAAACACATAATAACCAGGAAAAAGATAGTTTCCCTTTGGATATGAGAATAATGAGTAAAATCTTCTTACTTACAGGAATGGTTTGTGAATTTCTTATTTTGACTTAAGCTTTTTTATTGCTGCTTATTGTGGGTAAGCTTTTTTACATACACGCAGGTAAGCAAAGAAAAGGATAATATGTATGCTTAGATTTTGAAAGAACTATTTTCACAAAGTGGAGGATGAGCACAGCTTATTTGGAAAACACCATGGAAGAAGAAATTAATTGATCACAACTAAGTATTATTTAGTATTTTTAAACCATTTAAGACTATAATTTATTAGAATATTAAAATATTTTGTTTCTACAGCAAAGACACTAATTTTAGCCAGAAGGATTAAAAAAGTGGGTAAGAGACTATAAATAATAAAAAATAGCAGTTGTGAAATGCAGCCATTCATATAGGGGAAACTAAGAAGGGAACATTATTGTAACAAAAATATTGGTTTATTTCTACACAGAGATCATAAAATTGTTGATAATCATGACAAAAAACCTACAAAAGCTGTAATTCCAGTTTCAGACCTTCAGGTATGACAGCTAGAAGTACAAAACCACAAGCTTAGGCACAAAGAATTTCTTAATCACAGTCCTTTTATTTGCAAAAGAGTTCAAGAGTTACAAGCCTTTGAAAAACCCATTCTTTGAAGAGCTGATGTCCCTCACTCTGACTTAAAACTTTCTGTGAATTTTGCTGAAATTCCAGGCTGGAATGAGTTGCTCTGACACTTGTATATCCTGCTTACAAGCAATAAAAAGCCGAAGTGATCTCAACCCTCATCTAAGAAACCCTGGCCTCCCTGATGCCATAGGAGCTAAATATTTTTCTTATTGCAATCATTCTAATTTAAAAAGAATGTACACAGAGGTTCCATTACTCCAAACACAGTACAATTAAACAACGGGAGAGCATTTCCTTTCTCACAGTTCTATGCCAGCTTTCCAGACAGAATATCACTCAAAAAGCTCTCGTCGTTTCATTTCTGTCATGACTACACAGTTTTCCCCTGTTTTCATTCTACTTGGTACTGCTTTTTTGCTTGTTTTCTGACTATTTCTCTCTTACAGATGCAGTACTACATGCAAATCAGGTACATGTCCCTGAATTTATATTCAGTGTAATCATGGGGTGAAAACTTCTACTGTTTCATGAATTATAAGGAGAAGTATGTCTAACTGTGTCCCTGAGTTTCCCTGTATGGAAATATTTATTGCTTTTGACCTCAAGTAACTCTATGGTTGCCCATGTGTCAATAATGCTTGGTTAAAGTATCCTAAATTCACCTACATTGCAAGATTAAAAAGCAGACACTCAATGCATTAAGAACTGGCTAACACTCCACTCTCAGATGCAGGGGTTTTTCAGTGAGAGTTGAATGGTTTCAAATATGGGTCATAAAGACTAGGAATTAAAAGATGCTATTCAACATTTCCATATGCCTTAGTAAATATCAAAACATTGTTGATATCTTACATTGCTGACATAGAGATTGGCAGAGTGGTACATAATTATGAAGACCAGGAAGGTATAAAGAAAAATTTGGATTGCTTGGCAAGCTGAACCCATTCAAGTTAAATGCAAAATTATGCATCTAGGTCACATCTAAACAGTAGAAAACTATATTCTGGAAATCAGCAGCTCAGGAAACAATGAGAGGTGTCACAATATCATCAAACCCTACATGATAACACAGCAAAGAGAACTGTTTCAGGTCTTTGAGGCACAAACAGGCAAGGTGACATTTAGAAGAGTACTCTTCTGCTAGAATAATGTATTGAGGTTTGAGAACAAAAGTCATGCTTACCACTGGGAATGATTCACAAAAAGACTGAAAGAGAAAGAGAAGTTGTTGATTTTTCACGTCTTAGCACCTAAAAAATGAAGACAGAATGATTTTCTGGAAATGTGGTTTATTCAAACACCAGGTAACTATAATCAAACTAAATTAGTAAAATGAATGAAATAGTTAACACTAAGATTATCAAATTAAGGTTTTAAGATCTATGTTTATTGACTGAGTCATTGGGGACTACATGTTCAACATCTGTAAATAAAACCGATTGATTCTGGAAACTTTTGGGTTTAGTCTGGTGCACGGAAGAACAGATGAATGAAAGACTGAGGGATAGGGTGACGCCTGTGTTGCGCACATCGAGTCCTGCTCTCATGTTTGTAAATGCTGGCCTACTAGGTTGTAGTACCCCAGTCACTAAGGGTGGGCAGTTTATCCAGTTTAGTTTACAGCTTCTGAAGGGCTCAGGTGGGGGTTTGGCTGAGTATTCTGTATAGAAGTGGAAAAGGATTATAAAAAAATGAAATATAGGCCTGAGTACAGAAAAAAATTGAACTTTTCCTTGATTAGGAGCTGAAGATGTCCTTGACAGCATTGTAAATCACTACTGTCTCACTAGCCAATCCTGCACCTGTGCAGGGAAATAGTGATGATGATATTTTCTTACTCCTATAGCACCCAACAGGAATGTCAATAGCTTGAAATATTTAATTTTTTGATTATTAAAATTTCTCTCTCTTCTGAATTCAGTGATTTGTCTGCACTTGTTTTGCTTGAAATTCTCTGTGTTTTCTCTTTTAAAGAAATATAAAATGAACAAACCAACCAACCAAAAAAAATTACCTGCCTCTCCATTAAGGGATCTTTTATTGATGTCCTACCCTACTCTTCCCAGATCTGCCCTCTTGCTCTACATGCCATCAGCCATGATGATACATGTCTCTCTCACTTTTGTTAGAATGGAATTATATTGCTTCCCTTCACCCACCATGCAGCAGCAACTTCCAAAAATGTTAGCTTTAAGAAAAAACTAAAAAGTGCAGACATAGTCACGAAGGAAAAGGAAGATTGACCACCAACCTAGAAATCAGGCTCTCAGAACTATAGGCAGAAATCTTGGTGGCAAGCCTCCACTTCCTAAACCTTTTACTGTTTTATCCCCTCACTAGGCACCACGTTTTATTTCTCTGTTAAGTGGACTGTATTCACCACTGCCTTATGAATCATCCTGCTCCTCGTTTGCTCTTTTATAGCATCAAAGCTCTTGTACTTTTGCCTTCCATGAGCAGACTTCTCAGGAGAGACTGTGGGAGCCTTCTCCAGGCTAAATTGGAGCCTGATGAGCAAGATATTGTTCTCGGGAATGAGAAGCAGGTGTTTAACATTCCTTCATGGTGTGGGGCGCTGGATCCCAGATATCTGCCTACCTTACAAGTACTTCAGATTATCAGGCCAAACAGTGGAGAGGCAGCAGCATTTTCATCTGTATTGGTTTATAAAAATATAATTGGCCTGTTTACTAGGTCTCCTTTGATAACACTTGAGGCTTGGGTAGTTGGGCCAGTGTTTTGTTTGAGTTAGGGCTTACAAATCAAAGAGAATGAGTGCCATTTAACTTTATATATGAATAAAACAAATATCTACACCCAAGCAAGATGTCTAGGCTCCCTTTATAGTCAAGGAGGGAAACTCATTGATACAGATACTTTTAGGAAGAAAATAATCATAACTTTTTGAGATGTTTGTGTTAGAATGAGGTAAATGGATCTCTGAACAGGCTCTTGTATTTAGGTCCTTGTGTTACTTTTCCACAAAGACAGTGCTGGATAACTAGGTCAGGCATAAATGTCTATACTGCTGGCACTGGCCTTCACTCCAAGGACACTTATCATTTAGTGTCCTCCTGGACCACAGAGACAAGACACCTGCAGCTTAAAAAGTGGCTAACTCCCATGCCAGTCTTTGTTTGAACTGGAGCTCCCGTTGGAGCTGCCCTTCTCCATATTTTACCCATTCATCAGCCAAAGACCATGAGTCTGCCTGGAATTAAAGATGCCTAAAAAGACACCCTTGAATGTTGGGTTGTGGTTTTTTTTGTGTGTAAGCACACTTATTCCATTTCAATAAGATATTTAAACCCAAAGTACTCTTATGTCTAGCCCAAAAGTATTTTAGTGTTTTCCGTGCTCTGAATGTTACAATGGTTTTAGAAGACTGTGTAGTAATTTACTGGTGCATCAGAACTGTGTCAGCATTAAATATTATTTGGGATAAAAGAAAAAATGTGGCACAAACTATTTAATTTTGACATAATATCAAATAAAACTTTATGCTTTCATACTTTTATAGCCACAAAGAATTGCCTACTTTTTTAAAGAAATTAAACACATGAAACAGATGTCCTGTGGGAACAATCTGTTATGGTCTGGCAGCAGATTCTCTTTCACTAGCTTGAGATATTGTAACTGAAACATGTACATAAAGTTTAACTATATATGTAATTATGGTAAATAGTGCTTTATCAGACTTCTAGTTATTAAATATCCCCTCAAGATTTAACTGTTAAATCTCTTCATGTTTCTCATTGTCCTATTATTATTGTACCACTGTCTTTTATATAACATACTATGAATTACCTCATTTTCACAGGGTTTCTGGTCTTTTTATTGCTATAAAATCTTCATTTAAAATATTATCACCTGTATAATTATGAGCACATTTTTCTGAATCACAATTTTTAAACAGAAAATCTTGACTTTTCTACTTCCTTGGAAACTGAAAAGTTGTTGCTTATCTTCTAGAAATCTTTGCTGGTTGTTAGCATCATCACTCTCAAAACTGGACACAAAGAGACATGAGGAAAATAAAATGTTTAACATTCTGGGAAGCCAAAAAGCAGAACAGATATTGCAAGTGTGAAGACAGAGTAAACTTTAAGTTTCAAAGAGTTGCTCTGTGCTTTACTCAGGGCTTAGAAGAGACTTCTTGTTTTGGGACTGTTCTTGTGAGGTCAGTTTTCCTTGCATATAGCTTTGTAGGGAGAAAGAGAGTGACACTTCCTTGTGGTTAAGGCAGTGACCAGGGACAAAAGAGATCTGTTTGGTTGATGGAGATGAGGGAGAGGGATGAAACCTCTCAGGTAACTAGGCAACTATAGAATTAGACAGTTACTGTAAAGGTATCTAAGGACTTCGTTAGCATGTAGAACTTCCCAGCAGCAGACCTAGATTGTACATACTGTGATGGTTTGGTGTATGAGCGACACTACATGGTCTCTCCTTGTCTACACCTGACTACATGGTACCACTGTTGGCAGGTCTTTCATAAAATTTGACACCAGAGGTATTGACACCAAAATACCTCCAGAAATTTGGCAGAAAACATGTTAGAATCTGGAGTCCCTCCGCCCAGCACAAGGACAGTGCTGCTTTGTTTGCTGCCTCCACTGGCTCTGATTTCTCACTCTCATGCATCTTGCCTCACAGAATACTAAAGCTGAAACTAAGGAAGGAAATACTTACCTAGTGAGATTTAGGTTAGGCCTTTGCTTATATTAAATGGCTACAATCAAAATACGTAAAATGCATCCTGTTCCAATTACTTAGAGCTTTCTAATTACTTAGCTCGTCTTATCTAGAGTTCCTAAAACATTCCTCAGTCCTTTACAGCTGTGGATCCTCAGAAAGAATCCTTCAGGCTCTCAAATCTTACCTTCAGACACAAACTCCATTAAATTTTCTTTTTGTTTTGGGTGCCGGTGACCTCTTTTTTTCACTGGATAATGTCAATATCCCATTAGCTCCAGCTAAACACTTCTTTTGTGTCCTCTTCTTTCATTACAAACTTATCTTCTAGGGTATAATTCAGTAAAATTTTTTTCTTTATTACATGCCATCTCTACTGTAAACTTTGGTAACAAATAAGCATTCTAAATAACCCAGTACTCTTTACTCACATCATTGGCCTAACCAACTGTGAGCTATATAAATCCCTAGCTCTGGGCGCTCTGTGTCTTTAGAAACTATTGCTCTTTTGTTCCTGTTTAGCCCACTGGCTAACTCCTCCACCAGTCCTGGATGTTTAATTCAGTGGTTTGCAATCTGTGGTGCGCAGAACCCTGGGGTTTCTGCACAAATTGTTTCTAAAAGGTCTGTGAAAAGTAATTATAGAAAACAAGCCTATCATTTCATGCGCTGGCTTTAATTTGCTAGCTAAGGGTCCCCATACTTTCAATGGTCCTTTTTAGGAGACTATGGTTTTAAAAAGCCTTATTGAAGTTGCTTATACATCACATTAGACATTATACAAAACATCTGCTATACATTTTTCTGTTAATCTTATTATCTCTTGGACTTTACTAACTTTGTATAAAGACCATACATATCATACTACTATTGAAAGTGGCAGTCTCAAGAATAACTTGCTTTCCATAGTCATGCCTAGCAGACAAGGCTCCCCACAAAACAATTCTACATTTCTCTGCTGGAACTGCTTTACACTTAAGTACAATTCTGCCTGAACTGCTAATAAATTCTGGCTTATAAATAGCTCTTAGAAATCTATTTGTTTATATCCCTTATAATTTAAATTCACAGACGTGTCTAGTTACTGTCTAGTCTTTTCTTAATAAATTATTTGTAATAAAATAATTCTATTTTCATATACATTCTTAATTCTAGCAAATTATGCTGTAGACCCTCTATCTCTGAAATCTCAAACAAATAAATTACATGAAGTTTAAGAAAAATTAATTTAAGTATCATTGCTTAAAGTTTCTTAAGCTGTCAGCTTTCATTTGGCCTACTATGAGGTGATTTAGAGATTTAAATAACTTCAGAATTTGAAGTCAACCAGCATTTTTGAACATAAGTGTTGAGAAAAAAACAGAATGAAAAGGCATCAGTTTGGTAAATCAGAAAAACCAGTAACCTTGCAATAATTGATCAAGTTTCTTTCAAACACCCCCGATCTTCTATTGGGATACATTTAATTCTCATAAGAAATGAAGCATCATCATCAGAGTCATACCACTACAGTTGCAGCTTCACACTATGGAGAGAAAGGCAATGTCCCAACCAGGCTGTGAGTATGTCAACAATCTCTCTGACAAACAGCTGATTACACACTCCAGCAGGATGTCTGCTCTCTGCCCTGGCAGCAAACTTTGTCCCATTCCTTGAAACGGGAGCTATTTTAACAAATGAGAATTAATGCAGGACTCAGACGTCCTTAGACATTGTCAGTCATAACCATGGACTTCTCCACTGCAGTCTCCTCAATGCATTTTCCAACATAGCAGCAGCAAAATATGGGCCATATTTGTTGGTGACAGCAGAGACCAGGACAGGCATTCCATCAAGCCTATGTATAGTTTTCCCTGACAGGAAGAACTTTTCACCCTCTGCATTTTGTCTTCTTCTAGGCTAACTAATTTTTAAAACTGCCAGCTTTGACACTTGGGCTCTGCTACTTCAAACTATGGAGTTGTGCTAACTTTGCAATTAAGTCTCTTACACTGCAGGAGAAGTTGTCAATTAATGCTAAGTGGTTTAGTAAGACACTGACATCCCAAAAGTAATAGTATTTTGGCTTGACAGGTTTTGATAGGGAGGTGGCAGCCCTGTTTAGCTTGTCTGTTCCCTAATTCCTGTTGTTCTAGGAAGAATTATGGTAAAAACTGTCTTCCTGGCAGGACTGGGTATACCGTATTTTACTTTCTTTTACTAGCAGTAAATGATTAGGGTCTTAGACTTTGAAGAGCATATTTTATCTTTCAGCTATAAATTATTCCACAAATTGAAGTAATTCCATTGTTTTTCTAATTTCCAGATAACTTTTTCTTGACAGTTACTGTAGCCTTAAGAAATTACTGTAGAACCAAATTGTAGCCTAAATAGGCAAATAGAAAGAAAAGCAAGAATGCCACTGCTTTTCCCACAAACTTTTACTAATATTTTCCTTACTAGTAGTAGGAAAAAAGAAAAAATATTTTAGAAAACATTTGCTTTCTTTAGCTTCATTCAATTTAGGAAGGAATTTTTAAGAGTTCCTACTTCCAATTTACTTGTAAGTAATTCAGACCTCCATGCAAATACAATTCTGCAAAATTTGTTCACTTTAGCTATATAATCCATTTGTGCATGGTCTGAAAGCTGTGCTTGCTAAAACTTAGGGAAAAACTAAAAAGACCTAGTGATTTTGGATGCAAGTATCTTAAGAATTCTGAATCTTAACCTGCATTTTGAAAAAGGTGTCTTTCATCTTGTTCTATTAGATACAGCAAACATATTCCAAATAGATGCCAACTTTCTTTAATAAACATTTCTGTAGTGAAAGCTACTGCAGAGCAGTCATATGCCTTATTTGATTCTCTAATCTTGTTTCAATAACAGATAGAGCAGTTACAATTTCTTTTTAGACGAAGGTATATAAGGGGTTAAAACTTGTAGGCATTGCTCTGCTCAGGTGGTATAAAAGGGCTCAGCAAAGGTTTTACTTTAAAAAAGAAATGTGCAATAGAATATAACAGAAAATGAGAAACATTCCTTAATTTTTTTATCTAGTTTGTGATAGTTTTTATCAAGGATATAAACTTCTGCATCATTTTTGTAGTCAGTTTTAAAGTTTTAACCCAAGTGTTGACTGTTAGCAAAAGATAAATCAATAAAGTGTTATTTAATTAAGTTCATCTTTCCAGCTAGTCATATGGAACTTATTAAAACTATTACAGAAAATATTGTGCGCCAACATGGTAAAAGCAACAAGTTATTACTATAATGTTTTAATACTAACTTCATATGAGTCTAACAAGAAAACCTCTACAGTTTTTTATCAGACTCATTATCCAGTGGGCTGAGCTATTCAAGTTGAATTACAGAAAACAGAGACTTTTTTCCCTCTGGAAAAGAATTGCTTTTCTAACTTAACTCGTAGGCTCTTCTAGTTCTTGCTCTATCTGTTTTGGCTGGTTTTGTAAATAATGTTCCTGTAAACAAAATGTGTAAACTATGTGTCTCAAACAATACCTAACATACCTTTTATATGACTGTTGTTCTTATTACAACATCATCCAGTACATTTTAACTTCCCAAGCATATTAAAACCCCAGCCTAACTTCACTGAAGTCTTACAAGAAAACTATATGTTTAAACATACTTATTATCTTGTTTATGATGAACTTGTATTTTACATATGCATTAATGTACCACAAGGCTAATTGTTCATATTAACACTTTAACAAAACTACATCCTTTTTCTCATATTGAAAATAACTCATCATATGCTCATGTCCATGAATATATCACAGAAACCATCAAAATTTCAGTCTTCTTAAAAGACTAATTACTTTTTTTTCTATATTTCCATGGACATTGATGTTTAAGACACTAAATAAACAACATGCATGTAACAAAAGGATGTAATTATGTATAAAATTCTTTAGGTTTTAATATAAGTCCCCTGGAACCCCAGCATTGGACTTTCCCAGTGTTTTTGTAAAGATTTTCCTTTGTTTTGCAGAAATCACAGACTTTCAGAAAGCACACTTAAGTTAAAATATGCAATCTTCAGATATGAAGCCTGTATTTCCTGTTTCTCTGATACAATAAACATTCACATCTACGGTGAATAAACATTTTTACTGGAAGAGACTTGGAGAAACGAATGACCACTTCTGTCATCCTGATAAATTCTGTCAAGGAAATGCCCTCACCAAATACCACTGGATAAAAAATAAGTTCCTTCTCAGAAAATATTCAGAGTGGTTCTGTCACTTCTCTGGCAGTTCAGTTCAGACCAGTTTTTGCTAACAGGAAGCAGTAGCTTTCAGAATTGGGTAGGAATGATTTCAAACTAAGACTGCCCTTAGAAAATGATTATGGAGGTGTAATATGACTAGTTGCATCTCATTTCCTGAGGTTTCAAATTCACTACCTTTTCAATGTTGTCTTTGTTGTTCTGAAGTAGCCTGCCTAGATTAGGTTTTGGGGAAGAATGAAAAGGGCTTATTTTCATGTGTAGTTTTATGATATAACTAAGCTGATTTGATTGCTAGATTCAACTGAAAGTGACAGTGATAAGAAGACATACACTTTTCCTGCTTTCTGTTGGTTTTTTTTGATTTTGGTTTTGCTTTTGCTTTTTTTGTTGTTGTTGTTGTTTTAGGTTTTTGTTCAGTATTTACTTGACACTGCAGATCTGGTTCAGATTGTTGAACTGGAAGAAAATTAACCCTATTGAAAAAAAAAGGGATCAGAGAGCTGACAGGCAGAAGAAAGGGAAAGGAAGGGGAGGGAAGGGAAGATGGAAGAGGCATGAGCCTTGTTGGTGGCTAACAGAGAAATCAAACAGTTCACACAACTGGTGTACATGTCCAAAAGCCTGAGTAGGCCACCATTGCGTTGCCTACCAGAACAGCTTCCTGTGGCGCTGAGAATGAAGACAGAGCTTCCCACTCTTGGTGAGGCTGTGCATTGACTGGCAGCCTGACATCCTACCAACTCATTCCACTTCCTCTCATGTATTTTCTACCTTGGAAAGTCTTCTGGAATTCCCACAAAACTTAATGTAACTATTGGCAGTGGTGAGGAACAACAAAGTGACTTAGTTCCGTGGCCTCAAAACAGTACACATCTTACTTTGCTTCCACTGCTAAGAAACCTGGACCTGGTTGCGAACAAAAGCAATTATACTGATTTGGAATGAAAAGGCATTTAAAGCTCTTTTGACACAGCAGCACAAAGGGAGAGGGTCAGTCTTTCCAAGATTTGAAAATGTTCCCTTCTTTGCTTTCCCTTGCCATTTGTGAAAGAGACTTGAGAGAACCTCTAATGCTAATGATCGCTGAGGAACTCTCTTTGTTAAGAAGATTTCCATAATGCATATTTCTTCTGAGGTGTCTGTGCCATGACGTGATTCCTTCTGCCAGCTCAAGCGTGTCCTCTATCCATGTTCAGAGGCAGAAATCAATGGTAAAGCATGCTGAGTGAGTATAATGGAAGCATTCTTAGCCTCCACAGTCACTGAGAGCTCACTCATTGTTGAGCCATTGAAGAAGAGTCCAGTCCAAAAAAACCCAACATGGTATCTGGCGAAGGAGACTTTTCTTACATTAACTTTGAAAGCAGCAAAAGATAGATCAGAATGTATACCTGGGTGGAGAAGAGACTCTTTCAGATTTTTTCTTATATAAGGCAGGAATATATGAACTACTACAAGGTATTGTACTCTAACCTCCTCTCTGCTTCCTTACCTGATGTCATGAAAGCCAAGTGAACTCCAAGACATGGATAAATAATGTGCCTTTATTTTCTAATATGTAAGCTGCAATGGAATCTGTAGCACATTATTTTAACCACCACAGAAACTAATATTAATTGCAAATAACTCCAAAAATATGTGAATCAAAGTTTGTTCTATTCTGACTCAGGAAGCAAAGGAAATCTGCTCACAATACTAGTCTTTGTTTCCCTTGCAGCAAAACATACTTGCATTAGTCATTTACGGTATTAAGAAACATTGATAATTGCCTTTTATAGTTTTTCAGGCATCACAATTTAGTGCACCTATAATTGAAAAGGTGGATTTTGCAATCAAAAAGTAGAATACAGAGAGTGTTGCTATGCAAAAGTGAAGCATTTCCTCTTTCTTTAGCTTATTAATTTTCAAATAATGCTTTAGGGTTTGTTGTGATAGTTCTTTACAAGGTAGTAAATATATAACTAAACAGACTGTCTAGGCTGAAAACTAATTACCATTAGAAACTGAAGCATTTGGGCTTGTTGTTTCTGCAAATCAAACAACTCTGAATACAATCACCATATTAAATAAAATGTTCAGTGAACCATGAAGCTCTTCGCAAATCTGGACTATGTTTTAAGAAGCCCTTTTTTCAGTTGTTGTATGCATGTCATTGCATGCCAAATAGTTGAAATATTAAAATATATTTATGTTGGAAGGTGGGAAGAAAAATGAAAAAATTGTGTTAAAACACAGTTTTGGAAGTTTTTAAAAGTTACCAGGTAGGAAGGAAATGTGGAAAAGGAAGTGTATAACTTGAACTTAAAGCTTTTACATGTGTACAGAAATGGTGATGGGGAGACATACCATGACCATGCTCTCCTATTCCCCTGTTCTGTGGACAGATATCATGAGGATAGTAAAGCTGTAATAAGGAGTATTTGTTATGTGTGTCTTAGAACTATAGTGAAGTTTAATACATTAGCATTTCTAAACCCTTCCCTTATATGGCTAATAAATAGTGAGGTTCTTAATACTAATTATAGGCAGTTTATCAAAAAAATAAAAGAAGCAGATTTTTATTTCCAGAGTGGAGTTTATTTAAAAGCAATAGCCAGGGAGCAAACAACAGGTATATAAGGGGATGACCCTTCTGTTCAAAAATTAAAAGAAAAAAGAAGAAAAACAAAAAAGTCACAGAGAAGTAAACCACAAACATCCCATACCAGCAAAGCATGTAAGGGGTGAGGGTAGAAGTAAGATTGGGTTTTGGAATTGTTCTTCAGACTAATTGCCTGGTATGCTGCCTGTGTTTCTGTCAAAAAACATGAAAGGAAAGTGCTGACTGATTATATATATTGGAATATCAAATTAGGACATACATTCTGAAATATATGGAGAGAATAAACTACACAGATAATAAGGCTGCATTTTTATCAAGGCTTTCTGGTGATGACACAAACCATGTAAGGGAGCTCAAGTATTTTTACACAGTGGCTGTCATCTGATAGCTGAAACAAAATATAAGTCTATGTACAAATAAAAAGAGGGGGGGGAAAAAAGCAAAATGAGAAAACAGCTTTGGATACCCACAAAGATAGCAGTGGTACAGAATTGCATGAAAATTTATGATCATAATTCAGCCCAGTCTGTTTGACCATCAAAGGCCATAATAAATTACATCTGTTGCTTTGTAGCACCTATAGTGGTTAAGAAAGTAAAACAATTTAAATGTATTACCTCTTCTTTTCACACACTCCGGCCCACATGCCTCTATCCAAGCACAGTGATTTGTTTGTTTGGCTTTGTTAGAGTCTAATTAAGATTGGAATTTGATGAGTGCTCATTGAATAGAATTCATTCTGGATAAAATAAAGTAGCAATACTTATTTGTGAAGAAAAATAATTGGAGGACTGCACGGAAGGATTAACTCCTTTGACTAAAGCCACACACTCACCCTCTGGTACCAGGTTTCCAGACTGAATATTGCTTGAGTCTGCAGCTGTTTCAAAATGTTTGGACAGGAAAAAGTAAGTGCTATAATTATGGGGAATGTGTGCTGTATTCATTAGACAAGACAAGAAGTCGAATCATTGTTTAATGCAAAAACTTGACTCTCTATTAGCTATCGAGTGTTGATAAGCACACACACACCCCACACACCCCTTCCTTCTTTTTCTGGTTCCCTATTCCACAAAACAGCTGCAGTCTCTGGGAACTGAAGGCCAGATTTCCCGAAGAGCTGACAACTCTTAAACACAGCTTTTCAGCACCCATTAGCTCTAATCAGAGGTACAGATCTCCTCCAAAAACATATAGGAAGTCCAAGCTAGTTCTCCAAGGTCAGAGACAGGGCAACCTCATTACTGTGTAAATTAGAGGAGCATAGCATTTTGAAACATCTCACAGAAAAAAAGATTCAAATGAACTCCAGCTTGTGTGATGGGAAGAAAAGAGGATAGAACAAACAAAAAAAAACCCCTTGAGCAGGCAGACTGGAAGATGGCATCAGCAACTGAAGAATGCAAACAATTCCTTGATATGCTTATCTTAAAAATATACTGTCTAGATACAGTGATTGCCATTTTATAACACCCAGTTCTCCACTGTTTTGACTTTCCAATCTCCCTTGTGTTTTGTAATAGATATTATCATTAAAAATGCCTCTGATTAACTGATGAACAATTTTAAAAAATGTATTGTACTGGTTGTCCCTTTGGAAAACACAGTTGTTTTTTTCCTTGTAACTTTCCCTAAACTAATCATTTAAAAGATCATTTAAAAAATCAAAGTATGGTGCCAGATTAAACGTGTGAAAGCAAAAATATAGAGATGAATCAAATGTATGCATTTATAAATTAAAATTAAGATGGGTGGAAGGATAATAAGGGATTCAGGTCCCTAACTGCTTTTCAATATTCGTCTTCCATTCTGCTATTTTTAGATAACAGTTTGTTTAAGAAACACTAATGTTAGAAGTGGACACTATAACATCCAACAGTTGATGAGTCTGGACATGAGAAGAATGAGTCTTAACTGACTTTACTGAGTTAATCTTTCTGTTGGCATAGTAATACTTTCTAGTCATTAAGGGCACGATTTGCAAAGACATTTTTAACTTCTGGAATTTGTTTAAATATTTATTTTAATGAAATCACAATGAAAATATATTTCCTGCTTGAAACAAAGCCTTTTCAGAATGCCAGGACTCACAAGAAGGCACGACTGGATTTTGTGACAGCTGAAATCTGTACAGTAGATGTTCAATAAATTGAGACATTTTATACTAAGTTTTGCAGATTAATATTTTTCCAGTGGTGACATATGTATTGGAAAAAAATCTTTTCAAAATGAGGTCACTGCTTTAAAAATGTAAGAAACATTGTCAAATTTAAAATGCTCTTTTAGAAAAGAATTCAGTAACTGCACGTTAAGAGTGCCTTAATGTCTGCGACAAGCAAAACATCTGCTTCAGCAGCGGAAATGGAAAGTTAATACTTCAGATAAGCAAAAGAGGTTTTGAAAAAGAAGAAAGGAAAAAAAACCCAACCTTGCTATAAACCTTACCCAAAACTCACATGAATTCTTCTTTGATCAAGGTAGCTCAAATGGAACAAATAACTCCCTCTTCCAATTAGTTTCATATCCTCTAGTCCTATTAGCTTTCTCTCCCCACCCTTGTTTTCACTAGATTTCTTGGTTTTCTCTTTATTCTGCCCTGGGAGGGAGAAGACTGAAACCAGTGTGTGCTGTGACCTGGCCCCACACATCCCCACAGCAGGCTTAGAGTATCCCATAGGGGGTGTGTGCTCGGTTCAAAGCTGCAGTTGCCTCCAGATTGCACCTGACCTTGTGCTCTGCGATCCTGGGCATCTCTCTTGCTGTACTGCCCCCCTAACACCACCCAAAAGCCACAAGAGAAGATATCAGATTATTTGGGTGTGTCATATCCTCTTTACACTGCTGGTAAGCACATACTGGGAGGCTTTTCTGCACCCATGACTAATATCGGTCCAACCTTTTGCCCCTAACCTTGCCCCAAAGTTTGTTTATGTAAAACAGAGAGTACGCTTGTACCCAAACAACCCATCTCAGAGCCACATGAGAAAAACACTATCATTGTACTCTGTCAGTATGCCTGACAATTTTTCCTGGGTGAATGTCTTTATTTTGCTGCCTTCTGCTTTTGCTTTACTAAGACTGGACTGGGATATAAAGATTTGCAGTTGTTCCGGGGTTACCTGCATCCAAGTCCAAGAAGATGGAAACTGCAACACCATCATAAGGGTGTTCATTTAGGATATGTGACGCTTGCTGAACCTGCATGAAATACTTTGCCAGCTGGCAGCATGGAAAAAGTGGAAGGGAAAGAAATTAAAGACTCAGGTGGAACAGTTGTATATGCAGGTATAATATCGATGTTCCCATCGCCAACAAAGGTGATATATTATAGGACAGGCAATATGATTTTGACAAGACAAAAGCAATAAGGTAAGAGAAAGCAAAGGCAGAGAGAAAGTGGAGAACTGAGGGGTGAAAAAGACTTTCTGAGAAAGTCTATAACAACTCAAAGTTTAGAGAATCAAGGTACATACATGGATGAATGCAAATTTCTTTCTAGAACATTTTCATTCTTCATGTTTGTCTAAATAAAACATTAAAAGGCAAAAATTTCTGCAACATTTTTCTTCATACCGTAAAAGCAAAGTAAAAATTCTTGTAAAATTTCTCCTGTGTTTAAGCCCAGCACAAACTAGTTAAATATTAACTTGCATCAGAGGCAGGAGAGTACCTAATTTATAGCTGTAAAGGTTATGCGATTCTAGTCACTAAAATACAAAACCAAAGCAATTATAAGGCCTTTGCATTTAAAATTATACAAATATATAACACTATAGTTAAAATGCAAGTACACATCTCACACACTATGGATCGTAAACTACAATTCCTCTTGTATTGGAAATTCATAACATACTTTCTTTAGCTATTGGGTTTCAAAATGAGGTCATATAATGTGAAATGGATTTTTTTATACAATCAAGTGCTTAAAAGCTGTATTATATATACTTCCAGATTGTTTGTTTCTTTAGAATCAATTATACTCTAAAAGTTGGTCTATGAGAAAACACTTAAACTCTTCATACACTGTATAGTGTGCTTGTTGCTATGTAAAAATTATAATAATAAAGGTAAAAAGTCTTAGCAGGTTTGAACTAAACATTGTAAATTTTTCATGTCAGCTCCCATATTAATGTGAGGCAGCTATAGAATTTTTTCAGCAAAAACCTATTCATGTTTCTGAGTAGCAATTACTGTTGTTACTGCCATTAATGAATCAACAGAGACATCTGGGACTGGTGGCTGACCTGCTGCCTCGAAAATTTGGAAATGGTATGGAAATAACACTTGAAAGCCATTTTGAAAGGTTTTCTATCATCTCTTCCTGTCTTCTATGGTAGGAAGCAGACTGAAAGGAAGACACTTAAAAATAGGCATCACTCTGTAGGTAACTATACAGACAAGGGAAGAGAACAGCAGTAGCTTGAATGCCAGTGGATAGTGTAATGTTAAATGCTGTGGTTTAGCTCTCCTGGGCTTTCTAAGGCCAGGTTGGATGGGGCTCTGAGCAACCTGGTTTAGTGGAAGGTGTCCCTGCCCATGGCAGGGGGATTGGAATGAGATGATTTCTAAGGTCCCTTCCAACCCAAACCATTATATTGTTCTGTACAGGGATGTCATGGGTTTCTCGTAGATCCTGTGTCATGTGTACAAGCAAGTATCCTAAACATATGAGTAGGTCATAGGTCTGTAAACTGAACATTACATCCCAGGCATCTAAACTCCCTTTATAGTCAGCAGAGATGGAGAGCAGGATTTGGCTGTGGAAAGACAGGTATAAGGGGTTAGCTCAACTCCAACAGGGTATCCCACTTGCTGTCCTTTGGAGTCTTTGGAGGGACACAGTAAAATGCTTTATGTGCCATGCAGATGTCTTGGATGATATATATCATTTCACTTTTTGATGTCTTCACTTATGTATCCTAACTTGGAGACTGGACTATGCTTTCTGTTTTGATTCTAGAAAATGTGAACATTGAGCTTGCTGAAGTTAGAAGTTCAAAACTGCGTCATGGAGCAGACACAGAAAAACTTTCCTCACAAAGTTTCCTGAAGAGGATATTCTCTCTGCTCCCACAGTTCTGCTGGGAACAAGATAATGGAAACTGGAGACTGAGAGCTAGAGCTTGTCTTAGAGGCCAGATATCACTGAACATCTGTTATATCATAAAAAGAAATGAGAAAAGGTTGCAATATATAGACAATTTCTGGAGTATTTAGCAATAGTTTTGTCAAGTATATGCTCAACTAATGTCTTAATATGTCTACATATTGCTTTCTGTGTGATTAAAGAGGCTGTGTTTCAGAAATGTGACTGTCTGCACTTCCAAAAAAGATGTAAATTATACAGAGATTTTTTTCTCAGCAATCATGTGCTATTCAACTAATTATGCTTATAATTTTAAAATTAGGTAAGCAAAATGTGAAAATTTTGTTTCTGGAGGTCTTCAAAGACCTCCCTCTATTTACATGGAAGTTGGGCTTCATTCCATTGCCCAAGCACAAGTATATAATGACACTTTCGATGTTGTGGAGTATCCTTTTTTGGATAATCTGTGCTCCAGAAGAGTGGGAAATCTCCCATGATCCCTGTGTCAGATTTGCCAAATCTTCGCTCATCAGCCAATTTGGTAACATATATGAAATCATATTTCAAAAAGGGCAGAAGACACTAGACAGAGAGAGAAGAAAAAAGGAGTGAGAAACAGCAGGGGGAACACCAAGGTCAGAAGAAAAGGTGCTGGAGTAGATATTCCCACTGCAGCCAGTGGAAGACACCAGAGTGGTCTGTTCAGATGGATGTTCCTGAAGGAATCACAGCCTCTGAGGAACCCTTGCCAGCACAGGGGAAAGTGTGAGGAGGCAGGAGCAGCAGAGAACAGCTCTTATGTACTGATCATCTCCCCTTGTTTCTTGGGAAGTAAAGTTGAGGTTGGGAAAGGGGGTAGGAAAGGTATTGTGTTAATGTTTATCTTGTTATTTCCCACTATCTAAATTAATGGTAACATTTTTAAAAATTCTAATTGGCAATAAAATAAGTTAATTTTCCCAGGTCAAGTCTGTTTTTTCCATGACTGTAATTGGTAAGTGATCTCCCTGCCTTTATCTTGACTCACAAGTTTATCATTCCTGTTCTTATTATTTTTTCCCCACCTTCATACCAGTGAATTGTGGGAATAATCAGGCTGTTGGGTGGTGTTTGCCTGTTAGCCAGGGCTAATTGACTATTTTCCTCCAAAGCAAAAATATCAGTGTAATTCAGGGTAGTATTGCTGCAGCAGTGATTCCAAAAGATACCAGACGTTAGTCTGCATCTGTTTTGATGTCTTCTGTCACCTAAAGAGCTTTGCACTCTCAAATACTGCACATACTTCTACGCTGTGCTTTAGGGCACCCAACACAACTTTAGTTTCAGATGATGCATGAATTGCAGCATATTACTTAATGTGTTTTTTTAACTGAAATACATCCCTAAAAAGTAAAAATTGTATCTTAGGTCTGCAGGAGAAAGTACATGAGGCTCAGAGGAGACCCATGATCAAATGCTGTTTAGTGAGGATGTGGCCAGTCACTTCTAGCTGGGACTGAAATTAAGCAGACTAGACATAAACCACTGTATTTCAGTAGTCTGGATACCAAGAGTGACTACAGGAAATACATTTTACAGTAGACACATAGAGTAACTGGAACAAAAGAATAAACATTTCATCAGTGAATAGAGCACGGGTGATAAGTAAGCAAGAAGAGTAGTATTTATTACAACAGACAGCAAAAAAAAACCCACTAAGCATTTGAAAACATATAGAGCAGCATGCCACACACATCAGATTCCAAACCATAATGCTAAACAAAGTTATGTTGAATAGTGCAACATTCCAGCAAAGGAAGAGAGCACTGAAGGCAAAGATGACTTTACAGCTGCTTCCAAGCTGTTACTGACAGAATACCAGAATACAGCTCATTTCTTTGGGATGAATGACTTCAATATTGAGATACAAAGCAAGAAACATGGAAAAGACAGTGCAAGAGGAAAACTGAGATGAGGAATCATCAACCAAAATGATGACAGTCTGACATACTGTTCTCCAAATTTTCATAGAAAAAATTTTCAGAGACAAGAAGAAAAATTTGACCACAACTGCACCACCTGAAGACAGGTCATGTGTGGCTATGATACAACAGCATGCCAGGCAGCAGGGGTCAATGGTGACTGCAACCAGCGCTCTGCCAAACTAAAAATAAAACAAAGCAAGATACCCTCTGATTAGCAAGTGACAAAGATCAACAGTGCAAAACTGAAAACAAGAGGGTCGTATAAGGAATTCCAACATGGCCCTAAGAATAGACTGACACTAGTATATCATAGAAAGGAAGCTCAAATGAAAGAAAAAAGGGAAGGACGCAGACTCAATGTGATTCAGTTCATCCATCTCAACTGGGTATCAGTATACTCACAGCAAAGATGGAAATGTGGTGCCTAAATGAGTGAAAAACAATTGAAGAGCTAAGGAATACGTGGCATAGTACAATAAACTGTGAAACCATTTAGTATTTTTAACCAAGCAATGTTTAAAATGAGACAATCAAATGAAAAGGAGGAAAATTCTCATTGCTGAAACAGAAGAGATGGGGGGATTCTTTAAAGGGAATAATTAATAACACCTCCTTATCTCAAGCACAGTTTTATATATAATATCTGAAAACAAAAATCTAATCCCACCCCATCAGGATTTCAGGACAAGTTACAAACAAGAAGCTGACAAAGAACAAAGCAGTAGGATATAAAACCACAGCAGAAGAACTGGAAGTATTTGACTCTCTTCCCTGATGAAACTGATAAATGTACTTAATGAAATCTAGGAAGGCAGAAAGAAAAAGCCTTTCTGAATAATAGAAATAAAGAAACTGGGTAGGTTATTGTGAAAGAGTGACCTCATTGACTTCAACAACTGGAGACAGCTTGTGCTGCTCCTCATAGCAAAAATAATTTCCAGTGTGATACAACACATCAGTAAGTATACACAACTTACAAAAGCAGACAAATTCTGTTTGATAAATAGAAGATTAGGTCAACTACTTTTCCCTTAAACAGTACTCTTCATCCTCAGGATGAGTCAACAGTACTTCCAAAAAAAGGTCAATATTATCCACAAACCGCCCCCCCCCCCCCAAAAAAAAAAAAAAAAACCTAGTGAAAAAGAGCTTGAACCAAAAAAAAAAAAAAAACAGCTAAACCAAAAAAAATCTTTTTTCAGCTCTTATGACAGAACGTTACATGCTAGTAGACAAAAACATCAGAGAAAGTGAAAACCCCAATGAATGAGGTATTTCTGATTAAATGCGATACTGGATTACTCTGACTCTAGAAATATAAATGGAAAGACCAGAAGTATGGAAGCCCCGACCCAGTCAGCAAACGCTACCAGTTTTTCACAAGGAGAAGACTTTTCTTAATCCCCACGGAGTTACAAAAAATATAGTTCTACTTAATTTTTATAACTTCAAACTCAAACCCTGCCAGAAGTACTTAAATGATATAACACAAATACGTAATTGCATTACAAAATAAAAGTTCAGTAACTACAGAATTTCTATTGCTTTCTGATAAATACATCAAAAAAGATAGATAAGAACCTGTGCAGACCCATTTTTTGTATCTTATAAATAAACATTCCAAGACCACATCTATATAAACTGAAATAGAATTACTATTTTCTATTACCAAATAGTCACCACTTCAATGATTTCTCTGTGTGCTCAATACCACTACAAAAGGTTGGTGGCTACAACTCGAAATAGAGTGCTAAGAATTCACTGAAAAAATACAGTTGAGAATCTGAAACAGTTCTGGCATTATGTTGCTTGAAGGCTTCTATTCAGCATGGGAATTATTAAAGCTAGTCACATACTTAAAAACAAGTTTATGGACAAATGTGCTAGGCACCAAAGTTTAGTCACATCTTTTTTTATTAAGGTTCCACAACGGGCAGTGCATATGTATCTGTGAGATCAGCAGATTGCTGTATTATGTACAAGTCTTAAATATCTAAGAAAAATTAAGTTGATAGAAATCTCAGAGGTCACTTAAAGTGCACAAGAAAGCTTTGAGTAAGTAGGCTTTACCACCTAAAGCTTTGTTCCTGTTTTGTCTGGATGAGTATACTGCTTACTCTCAAACTGTTGAACCTTTGGGAGGAAATGGGCAACACTGGGGAAAGATTCCAAAGGGAATGCTATGTATTACTGACATCAGCATAAGGATGAAATTGGCAGGACATCCCTCAAAGAGTAGAAACAGAGGCCCAAAAGAAGTATTGAGGTTTCAAGAAGATTATAGTTTAAGAAGGCACACTCTACTATGGATGTGAAGTGGATGCATCGTATTTAACAAATGCAAAAGGAAATGAAGTTGAAATCAGTATTGAATATCAGACAGAGAGTAGTAACCTGGCTTTCATACCTATTCAACCAATTTCTTAGCTGGCAAAAAGCAATGTTACTTGGTTTACTCAGGAGGAGCCTGGAGGTTCACAGCAGCTAGGGATTCAGCCCCTGGTACACTTTGATGTGTTTTGTTTGAATTAGAAAAAGAATCAAGAAAGAGGTTTGACTACTAGTAGGGACTTCAGTAATAAAAGGATGGACATAGAGACAGAGAAATAATTGCATGGTAATTACTCTGTAACACTTGTTGGGCTACACACTCTTGATCTTCTGTAGCTAGTCAAGAAAGAAGGCATTCCAGTAGCAATGCAATCAGAGGGCATTAGAAGACATTAGTAGTAAATTAACAAAAGGCTGAAATGCCTTTAAATTAATAAATACATCGCTGACACTTTTATATGGTTAGTTATGGATGCTACAATAAAAGTCTCCAAGGTTTGACCTGATAGCTCATTTTTTATCATGGGGATGGGTTATGGGATGGGAGCAGGTTATGAGAATCACCTACTGTTTATTTACTCAACTGCAGCAAAAAAAATTTAAAAACCCATCTCTATGTGTACTTGAAAAACTGTAATATATTCATTTAATGTAGACACTAATATGTTTGTGGGCATCATCATCAGGAAGAGTAGATTTAATCATTAAGACCACCTAACCAATGTCCAAGTCCATGTGACTGTACAAAACTTGTGGAAGCTTACAGAGAGAATTAAAAAAATCTAGACTTGGGTAAAAATTCCATTACAGATACTGTGCAATGACTGACCAGTAAAATCAGAACAATTATCCAAGCCCTGAAAATGCATGCACTCCAGAATAGCCTTATGCATCAACAGTCAGTGGGCCTGCTTTCATGTGTAAAATTACTCTAGTGTATAAATTTTTCAGGATCGGGGCCAAGGAATATAATGCCAGACAGCAGAGCCCAAAGACAGTTGGCAGCCATTCAGGAAAAGTACTGGGGGTAGAGGTATCACAGCTGTGGACAGTTGAATAAAATTAATGAAACTATACAAATGAAAGATTAAAAAAACCCAGATATTTCAGACTTTACACAATGCCACTCTACTTTTACAGTTTGTATGACCTTAAGCTGGAAAGAAAGGGTCAAGCCATTTACAGGAATAGGAAATAAGCTGGATTTGGCTAATGGGAAGAAAATAAAAAGGGACAAAAAGGAAGAAAAGAGGAAAAAGACATCAGAAAATCAGAAATTGTGTGTTTAGATTTACCATAGCTTTTTCCAAGTCAAAGATGATTATGACTCTTTAAAAATAGAAGAAATTTGGTCACTGAGGAAGCATTTAAAATGTCACTTTGTTCACAGCAACTAAAAGATGGCACAATAAACAGCAAAAGTGGATACAAAGAAACGACCAGTGATAGAATTAAGAAAAGAAGATTAAATATTAATTGGGTACCTTAAATGAAAGAGAAACTTGACATATTTACAGTCCACATGTGATAGAGGCCTGTCTCAGATCACCTAGGATGTTTTTCACAATATCAGCTTAGAGGCTATAGTTAAGGTTTTCTGAATCTCTGCACTGAATATGCATACTGCTCTTCACTGACTGTATAAGGAGACCAGGCTCCTACCTCTGACACATAAACTATCTAAAGATAGGTTGTGTGAGTACTGTCTGGAAGCAGCTGCCATAGAATAACTGGCAGCCTCTAGTAGTAAATAAAAATCTAAAAGAAAAAAACTTACAGGAAAAAATGACAAAAGAATACAATGCTTGAAAAGCATTGCTTTTCATGTTTATTATATATCTTCCAGAAGATACAATAGTATCTTTGCAACTGCAAATACAATCTTATAAAAGGACCAGGAAGGTTCAATGAAATAAACTAGAAGGATCCAGCTTGCATGTTTAAACACAGGCAAGATGACTAGTAAAAGGAAAAAATACCCTTGGATATTTGTCCTATGTTTAGTTAAAGAGTTGGATAGTGCCAAGAAAGACTTCTAAGAAACCTACCCTGAGGTAACTTTCAGACCTCAGGATAGCTATTCAAATATAACCATGGACTTCTGTTGAAGATGCAACAATTAAGCAGGGTAAGACAGTGTTTACTCCAGGGATATTACAGTGTAAATGTGCTTTATGTCAGGGGAAAAGAATGTCATTTGACCTGTGAAGGACATTCACATAGAATGGCAGCATCTACAAGAATTTCCCCATTGAGTTAGGATCCCCACTTTTGTCCTCTATGTTGCATTCATTTTGGCTGTGAGAGAAGGTAAAGTGAATACCCTGCTAAGTGTCAGATCTGATTCACAGGGTAAGCAACAGGATGTGAAGAGGGCACACCAAAAGTCCACAAAGCTCCATAATCTCAGTCGTTCCCTAAACGTTTATTTATGTAAATAGACTTGGAGGCATGCCCTGAAGATCAAAAAGTAGCGTAGAGAAATTACTTCTCTTAAACGGGACTGGGAGGTTCAACACTATTTGACAGATTGAAGGAAAAAAGCTTACTGATTCAGATAATACTTAAAACAAAGCATTAATCTGATGTTTACATGGTTCAAATATGGGATACATCTCTCATACAAGCATTTCCTACAGTGGGTAAAGAAAGGAACAAGCTCTCTTTGACCAGAACCTCTGATTAGGAAAGGCAATGTCGTAGGTTTACATTGTCCTTTTCCTTCAATCCTCCTTCAGAAAAGCAGTCAGGCTTGATATTATGGACTAGGAAAATGTACCCTTACTGATGATCTAGACAAGAAAAAAAAGTCTCAAACACCTTTGCCAATCCATAGCTTTAAAAACTTCCTATCCTCAACTTTTCTACAGGTGACCATAGCCCACCCTTCTCTTTAGAGTCACCTTAGTAAGTAGGCTGCATATTTAGAGTCTATATATAAAATAGACTGCACATTTACAGCACTGATCTTCACTTTCTAAACTATGGTTTAGTCAAGTATTTTGTAGTAATCAACATATATAGCACATTAACTACTAGAACTACATTCTGGTTCTTTGACTCTCCAGTAAAGTCAGACAGAGGATAAAACATATTTCTGAGGGGTTTGCCCACTCCATGCTGCAGTTCATTACATAGTAATGCAGGGTGCTATATGCAAAGCAATTGTTACTCCAGAAGTATGGGTATATATAAATTTTAAAAATAAAAAGAAAAGGTGACAGGGAGAGAGAAAATCAAGATAACAGGAACTGCAGGTCATCCTCACAGATTATAAAAATGAGGCCTAAAAAAATAATTAATAATGAGCAATGAACTACATCTAGTGTTGAATTTCCTGTGTCTCTCTGGGCTGGCATTAGTTGCCATTATAAATGGAGGGAAGAATTCCCAAAATAATTGCAAATAGCTGCTAGAGATTCTGCACACCAGTTAAAGTGTGTCTGTGGGCATGCTAACTAAGGTAATTTCTCAGAAAGCAATATGCAAGTTGTCTGGGACAGTTAATGAATCTGCTCTGTGGTAAACTTTTTAGTACATGCTACAGAGACTCTTTAAGCATGTTGCTTTCAGAATTCTATTATTTCTATAAAGTTCCTTTGACTGAAATTCATATTTCTTTTTATTCAGGAGATTCTTGCAGAGCAGTTTTCACTGTGCTACATAGCTTTGGGGCAGCTTATTGCAAAACTTCTACTTGTTACCTGTAGTTGAGAGTATTGATTTCTGCTTTATTTTAAAGCATAGGGGTTTTGTGGGTTTTTTTGCACTGTTTCATGTTTACATAATATTTAATCTGTAGTGCCTCTCAGAGAGCCAGAGTGCTAAGAAGTTACTTTCTTCTGTCACATTCTGCAAATATTAAACTCCAGCTCCCCATCATCATTTACAGCCTGTCCCCTACAGAGGGCACCTTTGTCTTATTGGAATTGCTTCTGTGAAAAAGATAATCGCTGGTTATCAGAGAAATAACTGAGCCTTAAAGAGAGCTCAGACTTCTCACAGACACAAGGACCTTGCTTGCCTAGTCTTTTTAATTAACCAAGTTTTGTACTGTTACTCAGCAGCAAGCAATAATGTTTCTTTCTGCATTATTATAGTGTCCCCCAAGAAGCGAGGCGATGAACTGAAGATTGCTAGAATTTACATGAGAGGTCAATGAGTGCTGAGGCAAATTAAAGAGCATAAGTTTAGGGGTTTTTTCTTTCCATCAGTAATTGAGGGATTTGTCATTAAAAAGTGTTTCTGAGATGAGAACTAAAAACATTGTCTGCGGGAAAACAAGCTGCAGAAAGTCAACCATTTCCCAAATAAATCTTTCTAACAGACCTCCAATTAGTAATTGCTATCTGAAAGCTGTTCAAGTGGAAGACAGTAAGATTTTATTCTCCTTTGTAGGATTAGATTATCAAAACTGACCCTGAAATTTTTATTTGGGAAAAATATCAATTGACTGCAAGACTGAGTCAAAAAGTAATTTTCCTCCTGATTTTTTTGGTATGCTATTATTTATGAAGTGTCATGTATATCATTCATAGTATCTGCTGGTTCTGAATAAAACTAGAAATACTTTTCTTCTCAATACGGTTTTTCAGCTCAATCTGTAACACTGTCTTCCTTTACAGGCCACTTCACTAATGTGTTAAGACAGATGCAAACATCATTGATTTGTAAATGGCAAAGTGAAAATTCTAAAGAATAATCTTTCCCCTGTTATTTTATATACATCTGACTATTCAAGACAAGCTACAGCTGTAAAAAGAAGTATAAGACATTGTATTTATGTGACTCCCAAACAGGCCAATACCGTGTTAGTTCATATCAACTGGGGGAAAACACACAAATAAATGCATTGGTCCCTTTGCATAATGCTTTTTTATGGTGTTCCTATCAATAAAAGTTACAAATAGCCCTATAAATTTAACAGCAGGCAACCTGTTGCAAGAAGACTCTAACTTCCCCAGGCTGGTTTCTGGGACTGACGTTGAGTGTAAAGAATCTAACATAAAACCCAGCAAGGAATGTGCCCTGCCTTCCCTAACATTTTTCTAGAAGACTCTTATAGAAAATGCATTCATGTTTACATTTTCAGCTTCAAATACCCAGCACAAAAGCATAAGAACACAAAAACCTGAATCTCTAGTCTAGGCTGCTAAATTAATTAAGCAGGACCCGTATTCATGAGTAATACTTTAATGCCATTGGAAAACTGTTTAAGGGAGCATTTTAGCAAGCTCCTCCTGTGTTATTATTTTACTTCCTTTTTCTTTTCTAATTATAAACCAAAGCTGGATTCCTCACTAATGAAGGAAACTTTTTTTTTTTAAGATTTCATTTCTAGAAGTCAATAGGAATGTTGCCCATGTAAAGATTGCAAGACCAAGAGCTTGTACCTATAAAAACATCCAATGTGAATATATGTTTTAAGACAGTTACTGTAATATAAAACAGTTCAAGCTACATTTGCACTAGTGCCAGGAATGTTCCATGGAACATGATGGTCTACACTGTAAAACTCTTTGAATTGCCCTCGGCACACTTTAAGCATCCTAAACCCCAATTCCTAGGTGCAGTTTGAAGGAGAGGGAGGCTGCACATCCCAGAGACCCTTCCCAGCTGGCAGTCTACTACTGCTGCCTTCTTTTGAACAGGAAAAGTTTACAAATAGGCATATGTGCTAGTTGGCTTTATTGCATTCCCAGGCAAGTTTAATTTGCTAGCATAAACCTAGCCTCCAAAACTGTGTTTACAGCAGCCATTATATATCACTGTGTTTAAAAGTATTCAGCTATCAGCTCTTACTTGTAAACTGTATGCTGAATTCTAAGTTTATATCAGTAGGAAACAAAACACTCTAAACAAAACACTTTCTCAATTATATATACTTCTATCTGCATTATTTTCCTTGTAATTGTTTCAGTTTGGTAGGAAAAAAAACCTTAGGGCTGTTAAGAAAATGTTTCATTTGAATATGGCTGTAGATAGAACAGATTACAGCTGAAAGTAAAAGCCACAGAAGAACATTTTAGAAGTATCTAAACTACTGAGGGGTCCCACTTTCAAGAGAGGACACCTTTACCAGCTGAGAACAAAAGGCCTTCATTTTCAGCAAGGGGTACTCCATGATATTGACAGTGAAGGCACTGTAAAACCCCACAGCAGGTGTGGTTGAATTCAGCCCTTAAAATCTTTTCTCAGCAAGATGACGCATTTTCCTTGAGAACTAAGAGACTCCACTTACTTCTCAAGGAAAGTCTTCCTCCTGGTAGTAGCGTATTTGTCAACCGGCCTAAAATTTCCAAGGAAGAACCAGTGAAACCTTAATTATTGCAGACTTCACATTTGATTGCTCACATTCATTGCTGCCATGTAGGAAACCCGGCTTAGTTCTCTTGTCCTGTGGGAACAATAGAAGCTGGATGCATGAAAACTGGTTTCCCACCCTGGAAGTGGCCTGCCCAACTGGTTATTAGCTGTACCATAGAATGCAAATATGGACACAGAAGCACATAGCCTCATTTTAGCTTAACCTTCCTTGAAGGTCCACTTGTGCGAATGTAGTGAACCCAAGCCAAGGCTGTTTGTGTTTAGGCATGGATTCTCTCTTCAAAAAACCCCCAGCAGCTCTGAGATTTGTGCCTCCATCTGCATGGCCAACAACGGAAACCTACTCACTTGGTGAATTGTGTCAGCCTGAGCTTATGTACTAAGGGATTTTGGCACCTACTAAGTCATGAGACAACTGGCAGTACGAGTGTGGAACCTGAGTTTTGTTGTGGATCTAAGTTGCCCTGTCCCTCTTCACGTGTGAAAACAGAACAATCCTCAACTGCCTGAGACTGATCACCAGATAGAAGGGTGTAATTAAGCAAAAGCACGACAATTAAAACTCTTTCTAACCAGCTAGATGAAAGCAATTAAATGGTGGTAGTTCATTTTTCTTGTTTTGAAATTTACATCTTAAGTTTATACTCACATGTTTAGAAGAACAAATTTTAATAAAACAAACTTGCTACTATATACTTCTGACTAAAAAGTATTTTGTGTGGATAAAATTTAATTATTGTAATTCACCTTCTTTTATGTTTACGATTTTCTTAAATTTGTTTCTTACTCCAATGTATTCACTGCTTTTCCCTGAAAATTTCCTTTTCCTTTCAAAGTATAAGGATAAAATGTGGGTCTCTTTTTTTTTACTCTTTTGTGACTCAAATTCTTGCTTTCCAATATTAAGTCCCTACTTACAGAACTACAGCTGCACCCAAAGCTATGAATGTATTGCAGAACCGCTATCTTTATAAGTCTATTTTTATTGGATACATATTCCAAGAATTTACTTGGTATAAGGACTTAAATACATAAGCTTAAAACCCAGTATTCATATTAATAAATTTCAATTGCATGTAAATCACTGAGCACTGAGGAGGAACAGACAACAGCAAATTCAAACAAACAGTCTTAATAAAAGTCTTTCACCATTATCCACAACCAGTTCGTCTGTATTATAAGGGAAATTATTTTGGCCCTACTACCCCATTTACCCTACCATAAAGACATAGGAACTTTTTAAAATGCTTTATATCCATGCCAAGTGTTATCCTGTTTTAAAATAAGTGGATGTTTTTTCTTTTTTGGAAATGAGAAAATAGGGAAAATCAGAATCACTGCAAATTATTTTAAACTAGTTTGGTATTTAATGCCTTCCATATTTATGGGTTTGTGTAACAAATTTTTGGCATAGGGAACTATTTAGGTGTATATTTTGGTTCTTATTATTGATGAAGAATGCCCAGCACAAATAAGGGAAAGGTGTGGCTGTCCAGTAGAGGTAGAGAAGAGATACATGTTATTCCTGGTCTGCCTTTCGTCATCCACCAGAGGATTTTAGACCTTGAGCCCAAGGTGCTTGTGAACATATTTGGAGTTTTCCTTCTCTGCTAAACAAGGTCTTAGTATCCTAAGACATTTATACAATGTGAACCAATGGTTTACTGAAAGCTTTTCATGACAGAGTTAGAAGAAGACAGGTCTAGTTCATTGTCACCTACTTGTTCTCCAGTGTGTGTGACATAATCCAAAGCTGCCTCTTACAGCTTTGGGAACCCTTATGGGAAATTATATTATGCTGGATACCATTGTAAGTGCTTGGAACTGACTGGGAACATTAACCTGTAGTCCAATCCACAACAAATAATAAGTAAATACAAGAGACATTCACTGCCATTGCAAAAGTTTATTTTGAGCTTATCTGCTTGGTATCTTCTATCCAGAGGGCTGTTTGTTGCCTTCCTTGCAAAGTTCATCTTCATCTCCACATCAAGGAGATCAGACAATCTCCAAGAAAATCAAAATGCTGCCCAGGAACAGTCTCTCATGTGTATAAAAAAAATAAACAAAGCCCCAAAACACAACCTCAAAACACCTGAGAAAAGAATGGGTCCTAATGGAAATACCTCACAAATCTTCTGTAGTTTTCAAGTGTTGGGGCGGGGGGGTGAGGGTTATCCAAAGCTCAGAAGTGTGTCTGGTGTTGTTCATGTTTCCCATCAAGGCTTTACAGCCAGGCAGCCCTTCCAGTTCCCTTCACTATGAGTGTGAAGATGCTGCCTGTGAAACACTTGCCCCATTCACACACCTCCTCAGACTGATGGGGAGCAGCAGGGGAAAGACAACTTTTCCATTTCTGCTTTTTCTAAGTTTACACTTAGACAATGGCGAAACAAACCCTTACTTTAGCCACAGATGGGTTTAAACCTTCTTTTGTCCGCACCACATTCCCCAGTTCCGCGCACATTTCCTTTCCCAGAAAGGGTTTCTCCGCGGGGTGCGGAGGGGCGCGGAGGGAGCGCTGCCCCGCCCGCACGGGCACTAGTGGGCGCTGCACTTTCCGTTCCGTTCCTCCCAGCAGCGATATTCCACACTGCATCCAGCCGGGCACCGGGGGCAGCCGGGGCGGCGGAACCACTGCCTTCACGCGAAGGACTCCGTCTGCCTGCGGACTGCACAGCTGTCATTGATGTTACTGTACTTGATTGAAGCTGAACTGGGAGAGGTCACTGGTAACAAGCACGAGGCATGTAGGCAAATTACAGCTTTTATTTATTTATTTTAAATTTGTTAAGCTGTACCCCGTAGAGCTGTACCCCGCGACACAGCTCAGGGCTCAGAATTAAGGTGTCTCTGGCTTTCTTACTCTGTTTTTACTACACAAAACACCCGTGACGTCCCAAAGAAGTACAGCTGAAGCTGTCGGAGAGCTGTGCACGCCACTTTAAAGATGAGCTTCTTTTTGTGTGGCTGGCAACATAACTTTGGTATTTTGTCCAGGCTGGCATGGGGGAGAATTTTCAAAAAACGTCCTCCACTGACACATTTACCTCTTGTTATTTAAGAAAGAAGTGATCTCTTTGGTACCATTGCAAGAGACATGCAAAAAAACCAGCCTGGGCACGTTATAGGAGTCTACTTAGCAACTTTCAGACTTTGTTCCTCTGCTTTGCTACCTAAATACAGTAGACAGAAATGGGAGATAACGCTCCCATGTCAATGAAGAGATCAGTTGCTTGCCTATTCTCGTTTATGATAGTGGAAGAAGCACTGGTTTTCCCTAAAGCAGATTTTTTTTTTCCCCAGTAGCCTGATGCATGGAAAGCCAGTGCATTGTCCTCTGACAGCTGATGCTTATCGGGCCGGTGGGGGTATTGTGTTTCAGCTCGTGGCACTGGAAAACCTTGTAACTTTCTTTTGAAGTTAAATGGCTTCATTTTGTTTCCGTGTATGAATAACTCTCCGAAGAAGTACAGTGACCCAAAAGTCGACCCGTTTACAACGCCCGTCCAAGCAATCAGTTCCTGTCTCTCGGGCTGAGCTTTGCCCAAGAAGGTCCCTTCGGAGAAGCAGGCGGGCGAGCAGGAGGAAAGGGGGAGGGAGGCGGAGGCTCCTCAATCAGCCCAAGTTGCATCGTAATTAAATTGTATTTTATCCTACCGAGGCATGCAAAATATCGAGCAAAATACAAGTTTAAGTAATTTGTTTGTACTCTTACCTGTAGGAGTTGGAAATTAACAGCCCCGCTAGTTTACTGTTAAGCCTGGAGAGCGAGAGATTGCTTTGCAAACATTACAGTTATTATGTCTGCAGTTGGTACTCTTTGTATAAATTATTGATCAGCCATCTTATTTTTCTTTCTGCTTAATGGATATTATAGCATAGCCGTTTACACGCTATACTTAAGGTTGTGTCAGCACTTCCATTTATAACATCCCCCTCTTACCCAGAGTTTATAAAATTCCGCTCTGTGCTGAAACTTTTCAAGCAAGGGCTCGGACTTTTAAAAACACTTCCTCTCCCCCACCCCAAAAAACCAATTAATAATGTTTGTCTGGTTGTTTTGAAATAGGAGAATAACAAAGGTTCCCCCCCCTCCATGTTTTCCATTCACTTAAGTGACATGAGGAAGGAGAGGCTGCGTCCCGCAGGCTGTCAGTTCCTATATAAAAAGAAGAAGGCAATGTGCATTTTTTGTTGTTGTTATTATTATTGTTAAGGGAAGCAATTAGTGCTAGAGCAGCAGCCGAGCCGCCGCCCTCCGCCCGGCCGGGCGCGGGGGCCCCGATCGCCGCCCACCTCCCCTCTCATCGCCCCGCGGGCGGCGGCACGGCGGACTCGCCGGGGCCGAGGGAGGGACGGAGGGAGGAGGATTCAGGCGCTCCCCCCAGCTCCCGGGCGAGGAGCACCGGCATCGGCGGAGACGGCATTGGAGAGCCAGGAGCACTGAACTCGGGGCCGGCTCCCCGGTGCCAGTGTTCCGATTAGCCTGGCTTCGGAGCGAGGGATAGAGAGGCTGAGCGAACTAATTCTGTAAAGGGGGGAAGGCACGGCAAAGGGCAGCTCAGATTAGATCACCGCTTTAACATAATTTAATGGCAAGGGCTTTGTACTTCATGATTATTGCTCCGAGCGACTCTTCCTACCTGTTGGTAGGTGAATTAGCACGTTGGACTGAAGACCTCTAATGAGAGCCCAAATCTAACTCAAACACCATAGACGGCCCCCCGTCTATCCCAGCCCTCATTTAAAACACGCAGGGAAGTTGGTTATCATTTCCTCCCCGTGCTGCAGCTCTTCTGCTCGGCTGTCAGTTGTCAGGTGAATGTCAGCAGGCAGTGGCCAGCCACTGTTCCATCCATCCATCCATCCATCCATCCATCCATCCATCCATCCCGGGCCAGCCCGGGATGGGAACACGACCCGATCCGTTTCACCATGTGGCTCTGGTAGCAGCAACGTGACCGAGAGGCTCAGATCGACAGAAGGGCTGTTTTAGTTACTGACTTCGAAACGCCTTTTCTGAAGTCAGAACGGCGACTTAAGGAAAAAAAAAAAAGTAAATAAGCAAGTAGCTTAATTGGCGTTTGGTTTTTGCAATTTGCATATATGCACTTGTGCGTGGGTGTGTGTGTGGGGCGTATGTGTGTTTGTGTATGTGTGTCGGATGCAGGCGAGGAGGGAGGGAAGGGATGAGAGGGCTCCCGAGCCGTCGGTGATCGCATCTCTCAGTACAGCGCGTCCTTGGTCGGAGCACCAGTTAGCATCCCCGGGGATAGCACCCATTGCTCGTGGGGATGAAGGGGAAGAATTGAGAGATATTCCCCGGGGCTAAATCCTGCCCCTCTACTCAGGCGGTGAATACCCTCGGAGCCAGTGAGCTGACTCGCGGGAGTAAAGCCGGCAAAAGACGCTCTAGCACTGAAGTGCCGGGGTTAGGCAGGGCGTGTGCGAGCTGCCAAGCCCGGAGCAATTCCCCATCCAGTTCTGTGCTGGGGACGGCCAGCCACTGCTGTCAGCCTTCCGGCTGAGATGTTCACATTAAACACCAGCGCAACCAGGAGCAAGTGCTCCCAGATTCTCGTTTTTAAAGACTTTAAAAGTTATTTTTAATGGCTCCTGAAGTTTCTTCACTTTCATTCTTCCACCACTTTTTTTTTTTTTTTTTGTTAGGCAGGCACCATATGTAAATACCATTTGTAGTAAACAGAATGTGAAAGCAATCTTGCCATGAATTTTGGATTTTTTTTATGATATATGGTGGACTGTTCAGAAATGTATGCTATTGTTAAAGCTGTTTGTGCCCGGTGTACTAATGTACTGTTTGATTGAGTGAATTAGCAGTCATAACAACCTGGCAGTCTGGCCATAGAAGTGTGCTCAAATTGATTTGTGTTATGGCTGGACTGGAAAATCTAGTGTTAGTTGTTTTTTTGCCCTGGGGCATTGTTTGTACCAAACTCCACTTTTCATTTAATTTTCCAATAGATTTTTGAAAGACCAAAAGGTTTGTGATCAACATTTGCTGCACTTTATTATTATTCAGCTATTAAAAATATCCTATGAGTAATTTCAGGTTCCCCAAAACCTTGCTTTCAATTAGAGTAAACATAATTAGCGTGACGTCGTGCTTGGAATGGCAAATCTCCCTTTGTATCTATTAAGCATGTTATCTACTTGTCCTGTCACTGAAAGGAATCCAGTCTGTATTTGTATTGGACAAGGTTTTGTGCTACTTTGACTATAACACAACAATTAAAAAACCAGCACTGCAGTACCCAGTTTCTTACTACTGGTACAACACTTCTCATCAATCTCAACTGTATTCACAGTGTTTGTCAATGTTTAGTGAATGTCTTGGTGGAAGAGAAGCAAAAAGGGATTCCTTTTCACACACTTACATTTCTATGAGTCTATTTTCCTGAGCGATGCAGGGGGGATTCAGTATGAGGTCCCTCCCTCTTTCTCAGTCTTCCCTCTAAATAACAGATAGCTCCTCAAAGGGGGATTGCTGCTCGAGACCTGAGATTAAAGCAAAGCAGAACTTACCTTCTCTTCACCAGTACTTGCTCCTTTCTTAGAATCTTCTGCTCGGCAGTCATTTGCCAGAATTATAATGCAGCATGATTAAACCTAAAACATTACTCTATTGATCACGCAGAAAGCTTTGTGAAATCATCTAGTTTTTCCTCTTCAGGAACGGTGAACAAAATACGTCACTAAACAAGGGTAAGATAAGATACAAGACAGAAAGGTATTTCTCAGGAAAATAAATTCCAAAGAAATGCAGGAAAAAAACTGTGGATGAACTTAACATGATAATACACTATTCATCCTTACCAGGTGCCTATTTTCTGTATGCATCTCCTCCCCCGGTCCGTTCCTTCACACACGTTCAGAAGATAAATACTTTTCTGGGGTTTTTTAAATTTAATTTAAATATTTAATTATCAATAATAACTGAAGATGGGGGAGGGAGCTGATGTACTATCCTATCTCCTGTCAATCAAGTATTCAAATTCCTTAAAATGCAACAGCTACAATGCATTTTCTAATTGCATTTTACCCTTTCCAGCTGCCCTCAAAATTGTAATTTAATAAAATAGTGAACTCCATATCAGTCTTTTTTTAGAGCAATAAATTACTATCACTGTCAATACATCTTAACACGCATTTTAATACACAAAAATGGTAAAAAGAAAAAAGAAGAGAGGAAGAGAGAGAATACCTGCTCTGAACAGTTACATGAGCAGAACAGAAACCCTGCTTCAAACAATATTCCAGGAAAGAAATTAAAGACTTCTTAATTAGTGCAGCAATTAAGCTTTCTTGGTCTCATTTTAATCAGCCCAGGCCCTATCAAAGGACAAACAGAACGATTTGCAGGTCTTTGAATTTTAAACAGTCTTATTGATTTCAGCACCATAAGTCTTCACTTGACACAGGGAGAATTTTCAAATATCAGTTACAGTAATTTGAGTTTTGCTGATATCAACTCAGAGAGAGAAAAAGAAAACACTCAACAATATCATTACATGGAAGGGTCAGCAAGTAAAAGAAATGTAATCTAGAGAAGTTTACAAAGAATGACCCCAGGATTTGTTGGTTTATGTCAGTGTGTCAGTATAGGTGAGAGGTAAATTAAATTGAGACACTCCCCATAACAATTAGAAACACTTACCATGCCAGAAGCTTTGAGGAGTCTTGAACCTTTTAAAAAATCTCTTTCTTTCTAGGTTTCTAATCCCAGTGTTGCATTGATATCACCAAGGTTAACCCAAACCCCTACAAACTACATTTTCTTTTGGACCATGAGAATTATCTGTGGGAGCAAGTAGAAAAGCAGAAGGGCTGGTGAGCATCATGTTGTAAGAAAGGTAGAGAACAAATGAAGTGGCAGGTTTCCTAATTCAGAGGTCACCCAGATCTCCAAGTGGCAATATCACGCGTTTGGCTCTCTCCTGATCTTCTTATGGATCTGATCTGTCTTCAGAAGGTGTGAGACAAGATGACATGCAAAAAGAACAGGTGAGGGAAAGAAAATATATACAGAGTTGGCTTTCTACAAATGAAAAAAAAGGAAGAGGAAGCACATTTATACTTTGAAATTACAAGTTTTATGCAACACTAGATCCCACCACTGGGATCCCACCTCTGGAACTCAACTTGTATAAGCTCCTCCAGACAAGCATTCTCAAAAAAACCCACCTAAAAACGGCTCGAAGAGGTGTTCTGTGCAATTATGAGTACACAAGACTTCGAAGTAAAACATTGCTCTGTGTTTTCCTGGTTGTATTTGCAATTTTAAAGGTTTTAGTGCAGGATAGCTTAAATTTCAGTAGCAAAAGGCATCTTAAGTGGCACTAGAACACAATTTCCCGTAAATTGAAGTTAAAGTACAATAAGCAAGCAGATCTTATGAAAATAGTTTATGTCTGATACTGTGGAAATTCCCCTGCACCAAATTACTACAGTTGAGATTATCCACTCTACAGATGTGTCATCCTGTGAGTCATGTCTCATGTAATAGTATACATAGGAAAAAAAAGGCTATGGGTACATACATGCATCGCAATTAATTACAGAGAGGGTGTATTTTTTAAACAGGAAGAACTACACACGCACCGACCCTTGATTTTGCAGACCCCCCCATTTATACCAATGGCCATTTCTTTACCCCTTTCAAAGTGCGAAGTGCCCTCAAGACACGCAGAACACAGCCCCGGGCTTTCCCGACGGACCCCGGCACGCCAGCTGCCAAACGCGCTCCAGCCGCATCCCGGCCCCGGGCCGGCAGGTACCGCGTCTGCCGCCGCCCCTCTGCGCATGCGCGGGCAAGCGCGCCGGCTGACTTTGCGCGCTACCTGCGCGGAGGGGCCGGGCCGGGGCTGCGCGGCTGCTGCGCGCCGCCGACACCTGTTGCGCCGCCGTACCTGCGCGGGCCGCCCGCCTGCCCCTCTCCCAAGTTACTTCTGTGCCGCCGCAGCCCGCCCGGCGCGGTGCCTCGGCGGCCTGACCCGTAATGCCCCGTCCCCTGCGATCCGCGGCCGCCGCAGGAAAGTCGTCCGCGGATGCTGCCGCGTGGGGCTGCCCGTGCGCGCCCCGCGCAGCCGCCGCCGCCGCCTGCGCAACAAAGGGGACCCTCGGCAGCAACTCCCACCCCGCCGGGAGGAGCGTTTGTGGTCCCGGGAGAGCAACAACAGCAGCAAGAGCAACAGCCCCGTCCGGAGGTTTCTGCTTTTGTCTGCCCCGGCAAGGTGTGCGGTGCCCAGCGCCCGCACCGCGCCCCGGCTCCCCCGCTCCCGCCCGGCTTTGGGGGAACGCTGGAGACGCTCGTGTTTCTCCTCAAACTGTGTTGACAAGCGACTGTTGAAAAGGGCTGGGAAAATTACATCTCATCTCTGGTGGGGTGAAATATGAAACATGTAATCTAACGGTTCCTGAAGGAGGGGGGAGAGGGACTTCTCTCCCTCTCTCGCTGTTTTCCTGCTCCGGGCTCCTGGTTGGATAATTTGGGTTAATACTAGTGAGTGAGCCTTTTGCTGCTTCAAAGGGTATTTCAAGTTGCCGGAGCTCCTCCCCTCCGCACCGTGTGACAACAACAACTCGTCCAGCGAGCGAGCGGCGGCGGCGGCGGCAGCAGCCAGCACTTCCCAGCTCATTTTCTCTCTGTCATTCCCCTCTCAATCTTTGATCAATGTACTTGCCAGAGAGAACCGAAGTCCTTCAAACCTCCTCCTTTTCACCTTCGTCTTTAACGTGGTGCTAGAGCAAGGACCACAAAAAGAAACTGCCCTCCCCCTCCCCTCGGCCCCAGCCCCGCCGCCCGGAGCGGACTTCTCCTCCTCCTCCTCCTCCTCCGTCCCCACTTGCGGGACACTTTGTGCGTTCTCTCTCTCACTCTGCCCCCTGCTCTCTCGCTCGCCGCAGCACCTGATCTGGGGTTATCCCCCCCTTCTTCGCCCCCCTCCTCCCTTCTCTCCTTTCCTCTTTTTTTTTTAATATTTTTTTTTTAAATTTTTCCCCTTTCCCCTGCGTGTGTGTGTGGGAACTTTCCCCCCTCCCCCTGCCCCCTCCGCCGTATATGTGACCATGGCCGTACCGGCTGCTTTGATCCCTCCGACCCAGCTGGTCCCCCCTCAGCCTCCGGTCTCAACTTCTGCCGCCTGCACCACCACCACCACCACCTCGTCGTCGGCCACCTCGTCGTCGGCCACCTCCTCTCCGTCTCCGTCCATCGCTCCCCCGCCGGCCGCTTCGGGGACAAACCTATTCCGGCCGGAGCCCATCGCAGCGGCGGCAGCGGCGGCGGCGGCGGCAGCGGCGGCCACAGTCACCTCCACCACCAGCGGCGGCGGCAACGGCAGCGGCGGCGGCAGCGGCGGCGGCAGCCCCAGCCTGGGCACCGGCGGCGGCGGCGGCGGCAGCAGCAGCGGCGGCGGCAGCGGCAGCACCTCCACTCCCAATGCCAGCGCGGCCAGCGCGGCCGGCAGCCTGCCCGGCAAGCCCGTGTACTCGACCCCGTCCCCGGTGGAGAACACCCCCCAGAATAACGAGTGCAAGATGGTGGATCTGAGGGGGGCCAAAGTGGCCTCCTTCACCGTGGAGGGATGCGAGCTCATCTGCCTGCCCCAGGCTTTCGACCTCTTCCTGAAGCACTTGGTGGGGGGCTTGCACACGGTCTACACCAAGCTGAAGCGGCTCGAGATCACGCCCGTGGTCTGCAACGTGGAGCAGGTCCGCATCCTGAGGGGGCTGGGGGCCATCCAGCCCGGGGTCAACCGCTGCAAACTCATCTCCAGGAAGGATTTCGAGACCCTCTACAACGACTGCACCAACGCCAGGTAAGCGCCGCAAGGCACACGCGCGCCCCGCCGGCCCCCCCGCCGCCGCCGCCCCCGTCCCACCCCCGCGCGGTGCGGTCCGGGCGGGCGCTGCGCCGCTTCCCGCTGCCCCCTCCCGCGCTGCCCCGGCACCCAGCCGGCCTTATCCGCAGCCAGCGGCGCTGCTTCTTGGTGGGACGGAGGGACAGAGGGGGAAGGAGAAGGCGTGTTTGTGCCCCCCTCCCGCTGCGCCCTGCAAGTGTCGCCCTGTCATTGTCCCCTTCCCTGCCCCCCGGGCCGAGGCGTGCCGGGGGCTAGGGGTGGCCGCGGGCAGTGCAGCGCGGGAGCGGAGGGCCGGCGGGGGTGGGAAGGGGCCAGAAAGTGCTTTCTGACCGAGTCCCCTGCTGAAGTTTATCCTTGGATGTATCTTTAAAGCGGGCAACCCTGGGAAAAAGCCGCCCGAAGGGTGCACGGGAGTGGGCGGGGAGCGGTCCTGATGGGGGGACGGCGACATAGACACTGGGGTGTCGCGTTAACTGGGATGGGGCGCGGAGCTGCCCGGGCGTCGGGCCCGTTCCGGGGCGATGGAGGCCGCTTGGCCATCAGCTGCTGTCACACATCCGAGGGGGCACGTGCACTTTTTGTGTAGGGCTGTAAGGCAGTTGCCACATGGCGAACGGGGGAGGTGGAGGGAGGGCGGGAAGACGGCGAGGAGGAGGAGGAGGTGGCGGCGGCTTTGCTGTGGGGTAGTGGGGAGAGGTGCCAGGCGGCCGGGCTTCCTCGGTGGGAGGGGGTGGGGGTGTCGGTCCCCGAGGAGCAGGTGCGAGCAGCTCCAGGCCCCTGCCAGTCGGGGAGGAGGAGACGGGGGGCAGCGGGAGCGCGGCAGGGATTTGGCAAGACTGGATCCTGCTGCCGCGCAGAGTAACGCGGGCGCGGTGGCGGGGACGGCGCTGGGGGCGGGGAGCAGCGCTGCGGCTTCGGACGGTGCGGGGATATCCCCGCACCCCGAGGGCCTGGGAGACCGCGGGGGGGAGGTGAGCCCCAAACTTGCCACAACCGGGGAGGAGTGTCGGGGGGATAGAAGGAGCTGGCAAAAGAGGAAATTCCTGATGCAATAGCAGCCGCCTTTGCAACGGAGGGCGAAAGCATGGGGCTGTTATCTCTCAGTCTGTAGGTTATAGGGCTGAATCTGCCCGATAAGGAGAAGGGATCGCATAACTGCCGTGACCCCGAGATCAGAGCGGTCGGAAGCGCCTCCAGTTCCCGGGGGCTCCCCCTGCCTCGGGCGGGGGCGGGGGGCTCGGGCTCTGCCGCGCTGGAGGGGCGGCAGGAACTTCTCACGGAGGAGGTCGTGGACAAAGTCCCGATGCTACTTTCAATATACCCAAACAAACAGACCGGGCTCGTTTCACTTTCTTATGGTCAGATTTCAAGGTGCAGCAACGACCAACACGTGGGGAATTAACCCCACGCGATGCCGTGCTCCTGCCCGTCCCGTCCCGTCCCGTCCCCTATGGCGGGGGGTGTGACATTCCCTCCTCCCTCCCTTCATTCCCCCCGATTCAGCAGAGGGTGCCTGGCAGTCATTAGCATAGAGCCAGGCGAAGCAGAGCACTTACTCTGCGGTAGCTGTTGCTGGATGGATTGTTGAAGTTCCTGAATATTCAGGGCAGCAGGACAAAACAGCCTGGAATAACTTCCAAGCGCTGACATAACTGTAGCTGCTCGGGTAACTCTGCTGTTGTTTCATGTGGAATCAACATGAATATTAATAGCTGCTCTTAGACAATTGTTGGGCTGGGGTTTTTGTGTGTGTGTGTCCGTGTGGTGTGTAACTTGTAACAACTCTGCAAGAGTTCCAAGATTGGGTCCTTAAAATAAACTCATGGACGTTTTACTTTGCCACAGTCATACCGTGTGAATTTTAATTTGAACGTGTAGAATTAAGAAATACAGAAACTTTTTTTTTTTTTTTTTTGGAGGGGGGGAGTTGGGGGAGTATGGAGACACCAATTCCTGGACTTGGCAGGGTTATAAAAGGGTTTGGCAGCCTGGTTGTAACATGGCTTGATTATGTCAACAGTACAGAATCGGCTGTGTTTCAGCTGTTCCTGAGGTCTGCTGTGTTATCATCTAGTGTAGTAGAAATTACAGTAGTGGGTTCAGAACTGAGTAGGATTTGACCCTTAAAAAGCGTAATTGTAGTAGACTTACTTATACATCCACATTAAGCAAATAAATTAATGGAAAGGATATACAATAGGTATGCAAAATGTATTATTACAGTATAGACGAATAAAGCAAAGTGGGTCAGTGAGTTTTGGTCAAAATGGATGATATAATGGGAAGATAAATCTGTATTTGCTTTCTGGGTTTCCTCTCTAATACATTTAGTTCTTCTTTCTTTACAAATTATTTTTAATTATTTCTGACATTACAGTAATTATGCAGGGTATTTTGATCTACTCAGTTTAGTGATTTGAGCGACCTTTCCTGACTCCCACTTACTGCATACTTTAGCTGGGTGATGTCTTTCTGTATCCCGGGTGGACACTTTACTGTTGAGATGGAAGCTGTAAGAGCCAACTCCATCCTAGCGGCTAAATTGTTATACTCATCAGATTCAAAAATTTCGAACCAGCATCTTATCACTGTTATATTTGTCTCATAATCAGCTGATGCACTCGAGTACGCTAATCCCTTTTTGGAAAGCTTCATCAAGGTTAATATGTTATTTAATCACAAAAGGCATCCAAATAAAGCCATTACTTTGTTGTTCTTTAAATGGATTGAATCGTTAGTTGCCAGTTGCTGTGGAAATAATTTGTAATAACTTATTTCGAGACGGAAAAGTTTTAGATGTGTTTCACCAAAATGATACATTTTAACTGTGATATTGCTATTTAAAAAAATCAATAAAACAAAAATCAATAAAACACCAAGGGATTTTCTATTGAATGCTAAATGTAGAGGTCTGTAAAGTGAATTGGTTTCTGTGTTTATTTGTGATACTACTAATAATAACATGATACTAAAGGACCTTTTTCCAAATTAGGCTTGTGTATCAGTTCACTGGAAAAATAAGCTTCCGTTATGGAAGATGACTTTTCTTTTCTGGTCATGCTGACCTTTGCTTTTATTTTCCTCATAAAAAGCACTGGCCGCCAAACAGAAATCCAGGAAATAGCAAACTGTGCATTTAGCTTACATTCCGATTAAACGGTTTGACATTAATGGGATGCTAGAAAGCCATATGCCAAACAAATAGGGGAAGGATAAAGGCAAAACATGGAAAATATTTAGAGCTACTAGATGCCAGTCGAGTCAGGTTTCTTGAGTGTGTGGGTGAAAGAGAGTAGCGAACTGTGCACTGGATGTCACCTGCGTAGGATTAATGACCTGGAAGCTATTGATCCCAGATTGTTTCTGGTCTCTTGTGTTTTGAGCACTTGTTGTGGAATTTTGCCATGCTGGGTCCCTTTCTAGAGTTTTCCCATCGAGTTAGGCTGGCTTTGGATTGTGCCCACCTGAGTAAAGGCTAAAAGCGTGCGCTTTCTTCTGACCTCCCTTCTTGTGACCAGGATATGTTAATCTTTTCTGACATTTGAAGATGATTTTGAATGAGTTCATTGACATTAATACTTAAAGCAGGGAATTATTTGCAGCCTTTGGAAGCTATTTACAGTTTTTGGAAAACAACCTAATTGATTTTTGAGTATAAAGGGGAAAGATGCTGAACATGAAACAATTCTCTTCAAAGCCTATCTTACACGGCAGTTATTCAGTCCCTCTTTTCTAGCTTCTGCTTCTCTCAAATTATGTGGACCTACCATGTCCTTGTTTACTGAAATACTGCACGCTTGCATAGCTTTTTTTTCCATGTTTGTATTAATTAAAGGAGTTTCTCACCCAGATAGGTTAGTACAGATCACAGATACTTTAAATGAACAGGTCAGCAAGTGCAGCTGGAAGGAATGTCAAATATATAGTACCTGTGGTTTATATTGATGACCTTCCTTCTTGCCACAGATTATTAAAATATAATCAGCAGAAATGTGGAAGGCTTTACAAGCAAAGATGACTTCTGGAAGGCCAGAAGATAAATTGTAGTAACTATAAAGAAGGAGTAAAAGGTTTGGAAGTGGTTTCCTTAGACTTAAACAAAATCAAAGACTCCAGTTGCTCATAATATCAGTACTTTAATATCCATCTTACATTATGTATTTAATGGTAAATATTGTAGTTTAAAAACTGAGATCCTTGGACCATGCTTATTGCAACAGAACAGAACCATTTATCCCTTTAATCTGATACTTACTCGCTGGCAGTAGCAGGGTATCTGATACTTTGGAAGGGAACACTTCCCTGTGAGCGCTGGCTGCCTGTCGAGAAGGGCTGCTGATGCTGTTTCTGTGCAGGGAGGTGAGGGCCTGCTAGTGATGGGCAGGGGGGCATTTCTTTCCCTGATTGCTTCACATGATCTTCCTCAAATATTCAATTTGATTAACTCCTCCTTTATCTTATAGCTATGAATATTGGTAAAGTTTTGTGTAGTTTCTTTTTTTTTTGTGGTTTTTTTTTTTTTGATTAAGAAATCTTTTATTGGCAGATGTAGTTTGTGTAAAAAAGCAGTTTTTTTGTCAGGTTTGTATCAACTTAACTTACAAGAAAGGGTTACATGGATAGCTGTATTATTTCCTCAGACCATTGCCATCTCTGTTCAAATGCTTGGTTCAGTCTCAGGCTTCCATGCTCTTTCTAGAGCCACAGGCCCCCGCCTGGGGTTGCTGAGCCCCCTCGGCACATGGAGCAAGTGCCCCACAGTGTGTCCCTATGGGCTGCGCTGGGGGGCTGCTGCGCCCACCCAGGGCTTCTTCTCTGCCCCTCCTCAGCACTGTAAACCAAAATGCACTCCAAGCACTCTTATTTACAACTTGTCCTGCTTGGTATTCTGTAATCCAGAGTGGGTTCCGAATATTTGTTGGAAATGCTAATCCTGTTTGACTGCCATTTAGTATTTCTTCTGTTTTCCCCTGTTCCTAGATGATTCCAGATGGCTGTTTTTGCCCATCTCTGTGACTGGTCATCTAAAGTGAATTGCATACGAAGCAGAGAATTTTCATACACTGGGTTGAATTTTAATATTTTCCTTTTGAACTCCCTAATTGATATATTAAATTGTTACTGCAGTCCCTGCTGGTCAGGTACAAGTAAATCTCTTTCACCATTGCCAGTGTTGCCTAGTCATGGAGGAGCTTTACAAGTTTAGCTGTAAAAATTCATTTAATGGCTGCAGGATAGCAGAGAGAGTACATCAGAAACTACTGAGTTTTATCTAAATTGTCTGAGCCAGTGAAACAAGAGTCCAAAACAGCCATGATGCCTGTCTGGTTTTAAGCAACAGGACTGGATTTAGATCCTCTTTGTTCTTTTATAAGTTAAATATGTTTTGTTTAAAAATAACGTTTGGCGCATCTGCTTTGCATTATGAGTTAATTCCATTCATTGTTTTAAAATAGTGATTAACCTTTTGCAAATTATATACTGCACATGAACAGTAATTTTTTCAATAATCTTTAAATGTGCATGCTGTAACAGCGCCATAATGTGGACTGACATAATAGGAATTGACAGTAAATTTTTAGTTGCCTAAATATGTATTTAAATGATAGAGCTGAAGAGTCATTTGCAAAAAGCTATTATGATCCAGAGAGCTAATTCATATATAGATAATTTCTCCAGTGTGAATTAAGGAAGAATTTTGCTTTTTCCATTATCATTTAAATTATTTTCAAAATTCCTGGAACATAAACCAAAAATCTTTATATTTAGAATCAAGATGTATTTGTGACTTGAAATGATAAAATCCAGTTTGTTTTGAGGAATAACTTTATCCTTAACCCACTACGTTCTACTTATTTATCTGAAACTGTGCTCAGCCGGGGGCATCTTCTAACAAGTGCTGATGTTTCATTTCACAGGCATTGCAAATATTCAAGTGTAATCTACAAAATATGGAATCTTAGCACTGACTGTTAATAACTGTGAACTGTTTTAAACCTTTTTTTTTTTACTGAAGAAAGTGAAAAAGGGTAATAATACATTTTCCATAGCATAAAGTAGAAACATGCTGTCACTTAATTTCATGAGAGGAAGGATCAGTTTTTGACCATCCAGTTACATCCCAGTTTGGAATTTTCCACTCTAAATCACTGATAGCGATTAGCTAGGAAACTACACTGGGGAAGAATAAGTCTGTAAATACTGAATACTTGCATTCCCCTCTGTGAATTTCCGTAGGTCTTTTCTTGAGATGGGATGTTGGACCAAACGGACCCTGAGCAGTAGTTCAGGATACATCCACCAAAACTAATGACACTGCTTGCATGAGTTGCAACTGAGAAAATGGATCACAAAATGTATTTTAGTTACCTTGCTTTAAACAATGTTTTCTGATAATTGCATCCTCCTATGGCAGATCGATTAATATATACAATACAATTTGCAGAACTGAATGGAAAGATCTTCTAAATCGTGTGTATCAAAACACTTTATTAGTTATAAGTAGAAACTTTCTGAAATAATACAAGCTTTTTTTGTTAGTGTTCATGTAATTATGCTTTTGATACAATAAAATATTCCAAAATTTTTATTGTGCGCTCCTGAGAACACTCATGTGGGTAACACTTAGCATAACTTTCTGTTCATTATTCTGTTTAAAGGCACCCTGTTCACTCCAAAACTAATTTACTTCAGATATTTTCTTTGCATTCCACATAATTTGCATCTTTGTCATGAAGAAGAAAGCTATTTCAGTATCAAAAAGAAATATATTTTTTGTTACAGATATCAAACAGTGGGATTTTGTGGCCATTGGAAGGCTGAAGTTAGCCATAGTCCAGGAACAATGGAGCAGATGCAATTAAAATTTGTCAGTACACCTTGCCACACTGACGGGATGTTTTTTTCCATTAAAATAAGCAGATGTTTTGGTAACAGAATTTTACTCATCCTTAGAATTTATAGAATTAATCTCTGAATTGGCCAAATGGCTAAATTATGCCTAAATTCCTTTTGATCCAAAACAAGCTCAGGTTCAAGCAAAGCTTTCAGACTAGTTTTCTTATTCACATTATAATATTGTGTGCTACTCAATACACTGAAAAAAGCACACCTTAGCTGTTAAGACGTATTTTTCTACATTCATTTTGTTCCTTAAATTGTATGACTGAATGAGAGGGCACAGTAGGTGTGCATACAGATTACCTGACTGACAAAATAACAAGAGTTGTGTACTGGAGTTGGATGGGGCTGGGAGAAGGGGAAGAATGGGAGTACGTGGGACTGCTGCACATGCTTTAGCATAATTGACAGCTGAAATATACTTGTAACATTACGATGCCATGATTGAAGTTCATAACTCTGAATGTTCATGTCAGAGCACTTGTTAATGATGCTGTACTGAGAACAGGTAACAGGTATTTTGCATGTGGAGTAAAAGTTGTTTGGGACATGTCTCGCAGCATATGCTTGTATTTACAAATGGCTGTACGATATAAACTATTTTTGAATTTTACTTTTGGGAAATGATTTGCTTTTTCATGTTACGTGAAATGATTGTAAGGAATCAAAAAGAAAGCAGTTATATAAAGTAAATTATAAAGGAAACAGGCAATACATATATATTTTATGACTATTTAATAATATCCTTTTTAGCCTTGCTTTCATGTTGTTCTCATACTTACTAATGATTTATTTTTTTTTAAAGAGCCAGATCATGATTTTATACATGGGACAGAAAAAAAAATTGCTTTCAGGTGTTAGATACTGTATTTTTAAGAGAAGTACAAACGCATGTTACATTTTTATAAGTGATAAATCTAGTCAGGGTTTATTGATACTTTGAGCATTCCTTAAAAAAAAAAACATTACTAAAGCTATTATTTTTGAGTTACTCTTTTACAAATGTGGTAAAAATATAAACTTAATACTTTAATTGGTTTTATATCCTGTTTTAATGGATGACAGTGTTATCTGTCTTTATGAAGCATATAATTTGTTTTCAGTCTCTTGGCTTGCTGTAGAAACCTTTCTTTGTTGGACAAGGTCACCTGTAGGACTTAGTTATTTACATTAAATAACTATGCTGTGGTTTTAAACCATATGTGTAACTGTAAGGATGCAGGTAGTCCTGTTGCTCTCAGTAGATTACATGTGTCTTTTAAACCAAGCATATGCAAAATACATTTGGAAGTGCTATAAAAGAATCAGTTGACATCTTAGGTAGGAAGCTGGATTGCTGTATACTTTCTTTCATTTTCAGGGACAGTTTGAAAGCATTGAAAGAATGCTTGAGATTTCATGTCCTGTAAATTAATGCTTGTTGCATAAAATAGATTCATGATGCATTTTTTAATGCATTATGCATTTAATGCAGTCTTAGTGTTTTTGTGAGCATTCTTTCGTATTAATTAATTTTGGGAAATCAAGGCAATATCTTTTCAGGAATTAGTATCAGAATTTGGTACAACCTGTGGCTTCATACCCTCTGCTGGGATTTTTTGTATTCAATTTTGTAGTACAGATGCAGCCTATCCCATTTTGAAGGGAATACATGCTTCCAAGATGTATGCCGTGGTTGTCACTTTTCACATTTTAGTGTTGATTCTCACTGGTAGTTTGCTGGGAAGGAAGTGAAACCATTTTCCAATTATCTTCTGTTTCCTAAACAGAGATTTACTGCATGGGAGGAGTAAAATACCTCAGGTGGTATTAAATATATAATATGGACTAATACAAGTGAAAAGTCATATGTTCTCTTTTTTTGTGTTTTTTTTTTGTGTTTTTTTTTTTTTTGTTTTAATATATTTCTCTCAGCTTGTTAGAACAGTTTTGACACTGTAGGTGACATATAGGATTTTGTAAGTTCTCTGTGTCTGTGTCTACCAGTAAAGCCTAATTTCATGATTCTGGTGCAAGTTATGTTGTCTATTGTTCTAATAAAAGCAGGATTGCTTGGTTTTGGTTTGTTATGGATGTTTTTTAAGCTGATACTCATAGCTTTTAACAGGCCTGGTTAAAAAATATACATTAAATGGTAATAAAATATTTTGTCTTACATTACTGGGCATTATAGATGGTTTGTGATTCTACTGGTTCCCTTTGAAAGGAATTTGCTGCTGAAATATAATGTTAAAAATGACAGTAGTAGAAAAAGAAGCTCCTGCTACAGTAATTTACAGTTTAACATATAGCTGTGTATAAAGTACAGTTTTGAGAAGCTATGAGACAAATGTATTAGAAATACTAATTTACCTGCATGTAGCTGTTTCAGGAGCCCACATGCAAATCATGTAAGAAAGGAGTCATAGCATTTCCTGGGGAGGGCATCAGTGAGGTTTTTAGTTAACATGTTTGGGGGATAGCCACAGCTGTTGAATTGGCTTGAGGCCACCTCAAGGTACAACAGGTGGGACATCACTAAGAATTGATAAACTTTCAACAGATTTTATTGTTCAGAGCTCCTCTGGCACCATCTTAATAGAGTGGCGGAAAGGGTGGATTTTATCTTGAGAAGAAGCAGCCCACTGCCGTAGTTTGTACATGTCAGGTTTACGCACTGAGAAGGCAGTTTTCTCAAACACCCTGAATTTCTTTGTTATCCTTCCTCTGCTCTTTGAATCTGTTTAGTCAACCCAGAAGACGTGTGGTGCCACACAGAGGGATTTGTTGCTCAGCTCAGTGGTCAGACTCAACCCGTTATCATTCCGGCCTCATTGCAGTGAAAGTCAGACTCTGGGACAGAGTGGATGGGATGTGGTGTTAAAAAGAGTAATTTCAGGTTGTTCCTGAAGGAGTGGAGCCTCCACTGCCTTTAGCTCTCTGCTGCTGATCCTGTGCTGCTAATGCAGGTCTGCCAAGCAGAGGTTTCATCTTTTCTGGTGACCCCTTCTGTGATTTTGTCTCGTTGCGTCTTATTTTACATGTCTTATTACTTAAATTAGGACAATACAGTGTTATCATGAGAGGCAATTAAAATAATAGTTATGAAATGCCTGTACTCAGAAATATTCTGAAGTATGACTATGTGAGTAGAACATTTTGACATTAAAGGAAAGAAGAATGTCCTTAGTTAAAACTGCTGGGCATTGTTAAGTGGTAAGTTCGCCTGCTTTTTGCCAGCCAATGAGAGAAAAGGAATTTTTTTTAGAGGTGAAAATGCAGAGCCAGCTAGTTCTAAATACTATTTTGTGAAATTGTGTTTCATCCGTGTAAGTAGTTTTCTGTGTGGAGGGTGTGCTCTGAACAGGATAGGTCTATCTTTGCAGCTTGGCTAATCGTTTCCTTTCAGAAATCCAGAACGCATGCAGATTTGAACTTGTAGCCAGGAAAAAGTGCTGCCATGCTTCAAATTGCCAAAGGACCTCAGGGGACAGAAACTTGACCTGGTTTTATGAAACCATAGAATTACATTTATACAAGTTACCCCATGGGAAAAGAATGAACTGATCCCAATTCATTTCTAAATTCTGGGGCCTTACGGGTCACATTTGAATTTTCTCCTACACCTGTTTTTCTACTAAATTTTTCTGAGGACATTTTTAGAAACTTACTTTACATTAGGTATGGGTCAAGTGCCTAATATTTAACAGTTCAGTATTCTAATTCTTTAAAATGTGTAATGGTTTCTCAATATAGTTAAGCTGCAAAAAGTTTAAATTATAGAATTTGTTTGGTATGGACTAAATCCTCAAACCTTGAACCCTCCTCTGCGTTTAGTAACTTAGGCTTTGTTTTCCTGCATGTGAAATAGAGGAGGCAGTGACTGTAGTCAGTACATGTTGTATGGGCTGTAGAGAAGAGAACAGCTCTGCAGATACTGGGCTACTCACCTGGAACATGGCTGTGGCTCGAGGTTCAAAAGGTGACAATGGGACAGTTCACAAGAAGACTCCCAAGACTCCATTCTTCCTTTCTCATCCCCTTAGTTAGACTAAAAATTTGCGATTTGGGAAATCTTGGTTCATCTTTCCTCATCTTGGAATCAATTAAAATAATGAGTAGGTGCTCCCATAGCATTCCTCCTTTGGTCCTTTGGTTTGAGCCAGAAGCCTAAATACCCTAGGGTGAGTGATTACCTCTCTCTGGTGAGGTGGTATGGTGTTTATGCTGCCCAAGTGTTCCTGCTGGTGTATTGCCAAGTTGGACTATGCCAACTAAGTTGAAATAGTGGGCCCTAAGGACATGGAAGGGTTCCTTAGTTCAAACACTTAGAGGATTATATTAAAATTAGAATTAGCTTGCATTTTGATTTATTTAACAAACTGAGTGTTTAGTTCAGCTTGAGTTTGCCTCAGCAGTTACTATCCCACAGAGGCTCTGCGAACCTTCCAGGCTTTGCTTTCACCTTCTTTTCCTATTCTTAGTCAGTCTTTCCGATCCTTGAAATATATTTTCATTGCTGAAATTGGCATTAAGTGCCTGCATAAGTCTACCTGTTTCTAGTGTACAAGTGACAGATTTGGATACTACTAATCTAGTATAGATGCTTTTGTCTTTAACGCCATCTTAACACTCCGGATCGACTGAACAGCTCAGCTGATGATTCCTGGCTGTAGGCTTTCAGTGGATGTGGCAGAGGAGGCTAGTTCTGAGTTTGTAGTCCCTTTTTTGGCTTTGGCAAAAAGGATGGGTAGGTGAGAAATGGATATATAAGGGTGTTATCAAGACAAGTAAGAGGGTGCTTATTTACTCTGGTTGTTTGTTTTTCATACCGGTGAATTTTTCTGCTCAGTTTGTATTAAGCCATTCATGACTTTGTCAGTCTGGATAATCAAACAGTTTCATGAGGCATCATTGTAGGGACATTATCAAAGGCTGCTATTGTTTTGACTGGCAAAGTGAAAGGCAAGTCTTCTGAATGGTGATCACTTATCACCATTATGTATTTATTATAAATGTGTACATTGTGTCCCATCAACAGGTTTGACTGCTATGTGGTGCTGATATCCTGAGTGGAATAGAGGGGGGGAATATTTTTTTCCAAGACACAAAGAATGGTTTTGTTCCAACATGACTTTTAATGGAAGGTAGAGATGTCCAGTTGCATTTAGGGGCTTAAAGAGTTTTCTTATTTGCTTGACTTTTCCTTTGTAGTTCTGTTGTTCTTAAGTTGGATAGAAGATTTCTTTGCATTTTATTGTATCCAGAGTAAGTTTAGATCAGACTAGTCTAAGGCTTTTAACTTATCAATAAAATGTTCTGGCTGCTTTCTGATTTTGGTAGCAAATAAGGGAAATTAAATTAAATTTAAGATCACCTATAGGTGGCAATAAATTCTTCATTGTGATTGAAATGTTTGTCTTAAATTCTCTTTGCATCTAAACTAGAGAGGAAAAAAATCCCTTTGTTATCTTTTTGATCATAGAACAACAACTCAGAATGAAGGAACAAATTCAGATCTTTGAAAATTCAAACTCTTCCTTTCTCTTTCCTCTTCTCCTTGTTACTTTGTTCTCCTCACATGCCTTTCTGACTTTGGAAGCAAAAGAAGATGAAAATTTGCAATTCTTCATGGAAGCTGTATTTTATGAGGCACCGTGAAAACTTCAGATACAGAGGATGCTTAGTGGAAGCAGTTGCTAACCCTAGCAGTAGCAGTAGGGACAAGAGCCCTGAGGCTATGGGGCTGGGAACATGCTGAAGAGTAGCATCGTGAAGAGGCAGAAGTGAAAGGCTGGTTGACAGCATGTTAAAGCAAATTTATCCGGTGTTGCTGTCACATGCGGCCTTACAAGTTTACATATGTATGATCAAATTTTCAGTCTTTGGATCACAACTGTGTCCTTTCTCTTTGTTAAGTAGGGCTATGTTTAGAGTAGTGCCTGGGAAAGCAAGCAAGAAGAAATAAGCTTTACTTTAGAGTTTGATGTTGGGTGAGATTCTTACGGCAGTGATGTTAAATGGGAATGGAAAAATTATTTTTTTTGTAATACACTTAATCTGAAAATTCTTAGCTATGCTTTGTATGGTTCTAAGTTTATTTCAGAAGTATACAGCCGTAATTCCCAAGTTACTTCCTATTTTTCCATATCCTGTGTGCAGCAATGAATATAGTCACTATGATATTGGGTTGTACATAGAAATTTGAATCCTGCGAGCAGGAAGCTTTGGTTTGTGTAAGGAGTCCTGTTACCTGTAGCATCTCAGCTGGCTGATTTACAGTAATAGAATTATGCAGGTCCTTAAATATTATCTGTATTGGTACTCAGATAGCATAGCTAGCAGAGTTTTCATAAGCTGGAGTTTCACAGACGGCGACAACCGAGTGTGGGAGCGATCAAAGAACATTATTTGTAATCAAAATGTGAGTTAGGTGTTATAAAACAACTGATGGGTGCTTGTGTGCATGTGAAATTTGCTTACACGAGAAATACAACTGATTTAAATGAGAGCATTCAAGTGACGAAAACAGGTTCAACGTGAGAATGTTTAGAAGATGGTGACCTTAGAAACGAACAGTCGTCTTTGTAAGTATTCAAAGGGGGGTTATTAAAACTTAAAGCTGAGAGTTGGCGTTTGAAGGCAGAAGCAGCTAGAGAGGTGTTCGGGGAGCTCACCTGCCAGATAATAATGCGCTTTAATGATGCTGGTTAACTCTGCATCAACTTTCTCATACTCTTTTTTGGGGGGTATGGGGGAAGGGATGGGAGGGAGGGTGAGAGAGGGACGGTGACAGCAAGGCTGTTTGTTTTTCCCGAAAGTTGTTTGTGATTTCAGGTACTCATGGGAAATCTCTTGATCAGATTCACATCTGTTCCTGTCAAAGTGGGTGCTAAGATACCGGTCACCCAGCAACCATGTCCAAGAGGGAATTGGGCCGATAATAACTTCAAAAAGGAATGACAGATGCTAGATTAGGATGAAAGACAAAACGCATGAAAAATGAGCTTGTTAGAATAAAAAAATTGTTCAAGCACCTTCATGCAAATTAAATGAATATTGAACATTTGCATGCAGTAATTTCTACTTTTTCTGTTGATTGAGAGGAAATAAAGACGGTACATATAAAAACATAAATGTAATTTTTTTTTTTTTTTGCACCAATTAACATACAAAGCAGTATCTTTCTTCTAAAAATGAGATTAGCCACCTGGGTGCTTGGCTGTATCCCACATATGTCACAATATTTTTGTAATGTGTATGCTTCTGTTGAAGAAACACCTTATCTAATTCTTTGTAGCAAAACAAACAAGGAAGCAACCTTATATTAATTTTAAAATACTTTTGGTTAGCATCTTTCTATTTTTTTTCAGCTGCGGTTTTCAGAGCTGAATTATTTCCTGCTGTCCTTGAATTCAATCGGTATAATGTGCATTAATAAAAGATCACATAAGATGAGTTCAGACCAAATGCTAAGGTTTCCTATTGACTGGTCAAACAATACATATTTTAAAACACCATGTCTGTTGGGGTAACATGAAGAAGAAATAGTCACTTTTCCATGCCTATGCATTAAGATAATTTAAATAATCTAACAGTTTTATTATTGAAATGTTCATATAACAATCAGAATTTGGAAAAAAATGATAAAATGTTCTGATTGAGAAAGGACTCTGTGTCTTGGTTTAGCAATGTCTAATGTGGTCACGTACAGAAATTGATTTTCTTCAGAAATTAATTAATTTTTCATATCGCCCTAAGCTGCAGTTAAAAAGAGTGCATACTTGTCTGTTTTTTCCAGAAATATTGCCTAATCATATTAATACCATTGCCCCAAGGATGAAAAGATAATTGTACAAATGCATTTGGAAATATGTATCACTGAGTATTTATGATTAAATTATGCAAATGACCCAGCTCTCATCCTTTCCAGACCCAGATTGTCTAATTAGGATTGATATGCTGAATAGATGTTCCAGAATTTGAATACAAGCATGTCCAAAGAGCAGAAAATTGGAAATGACAAGGCTGAAATGCTAAGAAAAGTGTCTTTCCCTTTTATACTTTACTAATGTGGTGTTAGCAGTTGCAGTTTTTCCTTTGGCTATATTGTGTGACTCATGTGTCCTACAAGAAATAAGTCAGGAAAGAAAAATCAACTTTCATAAATAGCTTTACTTTGCTCTGGACTTATTTTTCTTTAAAAGTCTCCTAGCAGTTCCTCACCCCTTTAAAACTTTGTATCCTTCATGTTAAAATAATGATACCACATAAATAACTTCTTAATTTGGAGCACTGTTGTTTGTAGCTTGTCTCCAGGTGCCAGCTGCCAGTGCTAGATATTTAGCTTGTAAGCTTCTCATGTATTCAGATGAGATTTACACACCTAACACTTTTAAGTTTGGTGAGGTTTTTTTGGGGGTTCTTATTTTATTTGAATTCACAATTCCTTAATGTAACCACCTCTTTTTTTTTTTTTTTTTTTTAAAAGATGAGAACCAATATCTCATTAAGCTTGTTTGTAGACATTCTGAGTTGGAATAATAGCTATCAGCAGTCTACAGCATTTAAATCCTTCTTCTTCAGTGGACTGTTTGTTCATTTATCGCTCTTGGGAAGCTGGGAGAAGAGCCTGGTGAGGAGCAAGGAGGAGTAGTGAACTGTCAGTACTTCAGCCATTGTTAGCAGCGGGAGTCGCTCCCTCTGAACTCTGTTGGCTCCTGCTACCCATCTGCAGGATGATGGATTGCTATGTTTAATACATTTCAGCTTTTGTCTGTCATAGTGTGGATAGACAGCGCTATCAATGATTTCAACAGTGATTAGAGTGCTCGTTGTACCCACTGCTATTGGGCAGGCACCTCCCAGGAATGTCTGATGTGGGAACTCCTTGGTACTCTCTCCACGCAGATGACTTGCTCGGCTAACTTGAGGTGGGAATTACTAAATCTGCACAGCCCCCCTGCAACACTACTAAAGACCACTGGGAATTACTAAATCTGCACAGCCCCCCTGCAACAAAATTCAGACACTTCTACAAATGGTCTGGTACCAACCTAACTCAGAGGAAGAATGTCTTGTGCTTTCGATAGGTGAGGATGGGAGCAGGGATGAATTCGGTGGGTGTGATGGGAGCAGCGCTTGGCCCATCTGTAGTTCAGTGTTTAGCTAGTGGTGATACGGGCGGAGTGCAAGGACTGCGTTGAAGCAATGAGATACAACATGACATGTGTCATACGAGGATACTCTCATGGTAATTTTCCACTCTTAGTAAAAAGGTATTATTCAAAATCTTGTGTGAAACAGTATTGTATTAGAATCAGAAAGATAACTATGCAAGCTAAAGCATATAATACTGGCATTAGAAGATACTTAACCCAGTTTTCTTGATTTGGACCATTGCCCACCATGATAGTCCAGGCTGAGGGATAACTTTCACTTCATTTTGAACTGAGGGAGGAAGGGAAGTTAAATCAGAAGATATTAATCATCCTTGATTTAGCTTTCTTAGTAGATAATTTAATTTACAGAACCAGAAGAATGAGTAACTACTAAAAACTACCATTAGCAAAAGTGGTAGACAGGCTTAAATGTGTTTTCTTTACCCCTATTTCACTCTATATTCACTTGATTGTGGCATTATTTGCTTTTTAAAAATTTCTTTCCCTTTGGTTATAGCAGAGTTCAATTTCTGCAGCTCTGCTTATAGGCAGTAGTTTGTAATTTCTCTGTTGTGCTTGCTGGAAATCTGAGCTCAACAGCATGGTCATGGGATGCCATTTTTATTCCTTTTAAAGATGATCCAGGCAGTGGCAATGCTCGTAGGGAGGAGTGTTCATGATAATTAAAAGCTGGAGCTTACCTTTAAAAAAAATATTGGCAATTTGCCTGGGAGAAAATTCTGTCTTCAGTCACCATTTTTAATCTACTTGGCTGTTGGGAGTTATCTTCACTTTAAGAGTTGTCTGGTTTTAAAAGTTGTCTGGATGTTGAAATAGTTTCTTTGACATTGTTCCTAAGTGCTCACTTGCCATATATGATGATCAGAGGATCTGAGGGCTCTGTGAAAGAGTATCAGTAATAAGGTGGGAATAATCTTGACATTTACAGCTGTCAGCTTTCCTCAATTTAGGCTCCCTTCATTACCAGTGCGTGGCAGTTAAACAAGGAAACTTGAGGCATGCTTTACAAATTTAAGAGAAATTAAAAAACTTAATATATGTTTATAAATAAACAGATTTAAACATAAGCAAGTTTAACATTTAAACCTTTACTGGTATTTTTTCTCCTTTAAAATAAATGGCATTTGGCTAGGGGGTTGTTCTTTTGCAGAGATCAATATCTGGAGCATTCATACAGAGAGGAAATAACAGCAACTTGAAAGTTAATGAAAAGCAAGTATTAAATAAATCCATGTATTACTTGGTGATGTGTTAATAAATGTATTACATAAATATGATAGGTAAAAGAATCAGATAAATGGTTCCATAAGCAGATAAAAGGTATTTGTTGTTTATATTCCTTCTGTAGAGGCAAGGCTGTGATTTACAGCCTTTTTTGATAGCAGGACTGGTTTAGATAATTTTGTCTCTCTTCTGTTTCCTCCAGGCACCCTGATTGCACTCCTGTACAGTCGTGTGTGACCATTTTCGGCACAGGATCAGGTCTAGGTTGAAAATGCTGTCTGCTTTCCCCCCTCCTTTCTCCCCTTCATTATTATTTTTATTAATCCTCATCTGTTTTGGGAAAACAGTTCACCCTGTGTTTTCATCAGCAGTTGTGCTGCTACAAGTGAACGAGTGATGGGGACAGAAATGAATGTTGGGGGTAGGGGAAACCAATTTTATGTATTGTCATCCTGTCTTGCCATGAAATTTTCCTGCATCCTAACGGCAGTGCCCTGAGCCTAGCCTGGAAAATGAGCTGTGGATTACACAGTGGTTTTAACACTGTATTTAAAAGGAGGAAACAGGAGGGGGGGTAGCTGTAATGAAGGGAGGAGTAAAAGAAAGAAAGAAAACTGCATGAAAGCAGTGGAAGCCACCTTCCTCTCTTTCAGAACTCTGGTTTACTAAATCTTGGCAAGCTGGCCTGCTGTGTATTGCAAAACAAATGGGGTGGGTGTCTGAGGTAGAGCATTGATTTCATCCTTTGGATGCTCCCTCTGGCCATGTTCTGGTGGCAGGGAAAGGTGAGACACGGGTGCGGACCATCCTCCATGCCCTGCATATCTTGGCTTGTTCCGGGAGAGAAGCCCACTTGTTACAGAACATCCTCTACTCTCTGGGAGGTGCTGCACAGTGGAAGAACTCTGGAACTTAGGTTGAGCCTAAGTCTCTGCTGCTGGAGTGAAAGCCCTAAATTACTCTCTTTTTTGAGTGGACTTGTGTCGGGCATGCCTCTTGCTTTTTTGGGGACTATTTTTTCCCTGTTAGTGGCCTAACATTAGTATAGAAAGCATCTCCTATAGCTATGCAGGATCAGACGGTGTCACTTAGACCTCTGGGTTCTGATACAGTATTAAATTACTGACTTCTGTTTTACTGTGAGGACCTAGTTCACAATACTCCTGCCAAATGTTAATGATGATGGAAATATTCTACCGTCTGTAAAAAAAGATAGCCTGTGTAGCATTTTCGACAAGCTATGTCAATAAAATTATATTAGTTTGCACTTCTTTAGGAATACTCTATTCTTCTAGCTGTTTTAAATACCATTTGGTTTCTTCAGCGGCTTTTTGCAGATGTGAGGGAAACACGTCTGAAGCTACAAGATCCTTGTCTACCCAGAAACAGTGGGAAACTCAAGATTTCCCTGAGTAGGCATGGTTTTAGCAAAACTTCACTCTGTTCAGAATGGTCTGACTTCACTGTAAAGTAGGTTCCTCTGTGCTAATCCTCTTGGAATGCAGCAATTATCACCTACCGTATAGGTGTTAAGTGCTGAATTTCAAAGGGATTATCACTTTCCTCCTTCAGTGGCTAAACTAGAAGAGAAAAGTTGTTAGTGCTTCTAAAGGGGAGGGAAGAGGGGAAGAAAAGAAATCTCTCCTGTTTTCTTTCTGTGGTTGCCTTCAGTCTGGCTAAAGCAGAGCAAGCTGGGTTTTGCTATAGCTAGTTACTTTGAGTCTGGTCTTCAGGAATTCTGAAGGCATTTGTTTCCATCTGCCCTCCCCGCTCCACCCCCCCCCCCCCCCCCGCCCGCAGTACCCTTCTTTTGTGGAAAGAGGCAATGACAACAGCCATTCAGAACAAAAATCGAAAATTAGGTAGGTGGACAAAATTATATAGGAAAACCAAAGTTCTCTATATCCTTACACTGTGTTTTCATAATCTGGAAACTTTTGTCAAGTTAATTTGACAACAGTCTGTAGAAGTTGGTATCTTTTCAGTCTAAAGAGATACTTGATGGCCTTATTGGTGTTGCAGACAGAGCACTGGAAATTATCAGGAGACTATTTTTGTGCATATGCTCTTTCGGCGTACCTTTTCTTTAACTGACATACCAGTATTTTGTTTGACCACTAGCTCTATCCACGATACAGACCATACTGATTTCAGGTGGTTGTTGGATAAAGTGGGATTAGTGTCTCTGAACCCCCCTTCCCCTTTTTCATATCCATGGCTAAGGATCTCTCGTACATGGCTACTTCTGTACGTGCTGGCTCCTGAAACCTTCCCCTTGAGTGAACTATTTTCTGAGTACATAATGGGCAAGGAAAGCAGGGCAGAATTCTGATCACCCGGCAGTGCACCCTGGAGACCGTGCAGCAGCAGCAGGCAGTGTGAACTAAATGGGGAATGGTAGTTAGGGGGAGGGCATTCACATCCGGGGAAGGATTTAAGATGTTGTAACAGATAGAAGTAGCTAGTAATGGGGCAAGAAAGGGTTGCCTTATGGAGAAGTCTTACTCCTGAAGCTGCAAAATAACCAAAAGAGGCTTTTAGAGAAGAAGGCAGGATTTGGAGTTGTACTGATGTGAATAGAAGGTTTCGTGGAGGGAGGGATGTAGAACACTGCGTTGAAAGATTGGCTTCTAGCCTGTTGTTTTTATTTTCACTATCACTTCTTTGGGATGAAGAATGATAACTTCTGTCAGAAGCATTTGGTCTAGAGCTGGATTTCTCAGAACTAAGAATTTAAGAGTTGTAGTGCTGGAAATAGGGTTAAAAACATTGCAGTTTCTTCACAGTCAAATCAGAAATTAATGAATTTCCAGAATTAAGCTGTATCACAGTGTTTAAATAGCATTTTCTGGGAATTGCCACAGAACATTTCAATAAATTATGAAAATTTTCTTCTACTAAATTTTTTAGATATTATACATAGTGCACTAAATAGCAGTATATAGAATATCTATATAGTGTATAGAATATCTAGTGTACCTTGTTGCTTGTAGAATTGGTTCCTATTATAAGAATTTGTAAGATACATACAATCAATCCATTTTTTTTTTTTTGGAAAGAAAAGAAGTTGTGGTTCAGTTCTACAGCTTGCAATATTTTCCTGGGAATAACAATCTTCTCCTTAAATGTGAAACAATTTGGCAGAAGAACACACTCTGCTAAACTTAGAAAGTTGTAAAAATGAGTATTCTTAATTTTTAATGGATTTCTGAAATATTAATTCTTTTAGTCCATTTTTGATGTCAGTAATGGTTTGTAGACTTTATGGGGCATTTTGAACTGTAAGGGGCTTAACTGCTTAACATTCTGTATCAAGATGGTAATATTATATACCACCAAATGTCCACAGTGGAGAGAAGGTACTTTGTATTGTTGGAAGGGATGTTCTTTAAGGTCTGCTGTGCATGCAAAGAAGGTAGTATTTATGTTGGTAGGGTTTCAACATGGGCTTGATGCCAAGCCACAATAGGACACAGCTACTTTTTTAGGAAGTTAAGGAGTACCTTACCATGGTAGGGTGTCCCATTATTTGACTTGTGAATTCTGGCATTTTCCCTACTCTGATAGCATTATAACTTGTATACATCTTATATGGAATTTCATGCTGTAGAAATAACAACTTCAGGATGAAAATATCAGGGCATTTTAAAGTAACACATTTCTGCCATTTGTTTTGCTGCCTCTTTAGTGTAATGAACCCCATACTAAAGAACTACAGCTCCTCCCTTGTTGGCAAGATTTATGATAATGTCTTGCTGTTTTTGTAAATTATGTAACACACACTGTTCTTCCTTTGTTATATAGTGAAATTTAGTAGGTTGTTTTAATTGTTTGATTGATTTTGTTTTTTCCCTTTGGCATTTGTCTACACTGAAATGTCTGAGATTTACTAAGATGAACAATTGAGAAGAATGTCTTTTGTCTGAATTTCTGAAGATGTCAGGAGGTTTAGGAATGTTTGTGATAAGTCTTTTCTTTTGTGAAGTCTAGAATTGGGTACGCCACCCAGTATGAAAGGTGTTGAGCGCTGCTCTATCTTTTAAAAACATCAGCACATTTTTTAAAAGGAACAAATGCCACTTTTTCACATAGTACTGAATATTCAGGAGCTTTTAGTGGTTCATATTTATTGTTGCAATGTTAATAACGTTTTAAACACTCTGTTACATGAGATACCTAGACTATAGATTGCTTTCGTCTTTATGGTGCAGTGAATGTGGAAGCAATAGCAAGATGTCCATAGACTTACCTTCTGCCTGAAACAAATATATTCCTTAGAAATCCCAGTACTCATTTACTAAAACACTTACATTACCTGCCACACATGATGATTGGGAATGTAAAAGAGTTAACAGGTGAATCTCCACCTTCCTGCATTGTCAGTGAAACTGCATTTTTTTGTAACTCTTTCAGGTAGAGGGGAGAGACTTGACCAAAAATGGCTCAACCACTCTGTTTCCATTTTGTAAGGGACTTGAAAAATAGTCAGGTATAAAGCTGTCATATTTTAGAATATTTTATGTTTTTTTTCCTTACCTAATTTTGTTTACTTACTTAGGTATACCAAATACGCTTCTTGTTCAAAGGCTAATTCTGGGGTTGTATTTTTGAAAAACATGCCTGTAATTCTCTAGCTGCTGTGTATAGACTTAAAGGGGATTTCATGGCTGAGACTGAACAGCCCAGGTCTGCATTTTCTAGCTTTTTTTTTTCCTGACAGGTCAATGTTAAAACACTACCCAAGCAACTGCTCCTCAGAAGCTTTCAAAGAGAAGCTGAATTTATGTTAATTTCAATATATCCTGCATTTAAAATGATCAAGCCCCTGTCAGGATTACTGGTCACTGAAATTATGAATTATTTTAATGAAAAGTCTGAATATACATAGTTGCCACATTTTACACTTGTAGAAACCATGTATACTTTTTACTGCCAGGACCCCCTTCCCCCCCTGAAGTTGTGTTTCTCATTGAATGCTTTAAGTTTCTTTACTGATTTAGTATTTTCTGTGACTGCAAGCAGGACTTTGGGTGAAAATATGGAGATCTGGCCTTTGGCCTCCAAACTGAACTACATAAGAACACACTTGTTGAGCTTCCATAATGTATATTTAATTACAAAAGTTATTTGGCTGTTTGGGTTTTTTTCTTTAATTCTACTTCTAGGAAACCCTTTCAACTCCTTTTATATGTGTAGATATAGAGGGGGAGAGAGATTTAAGTCAATAAAGTTATCATTACTATCTTTCACAATTGCTGTTACTATTGTGATTATTATTTTATTATCACTATTCTGAGATGATGGTTCGTGTTTTGAAAGAATGAGTTCTTTAAGGTATGGTAGCTGTAAGAATTGTAGTTATCTCAGATTCCAGTTTAAATAATGTTTTTGTCTGTACTTGTAGCCATTGTTGAAAATACATGTTGTAAGAAAGATAAATATTAAACCTCCAGTACAGTTTAGTGAATAATTCTGCAGGTTCATGATTGCTCTTGAAAATCTAGATAGAATCTTGATAGTTGGTTTTAATAGACATCTTTTTTTTTGCCACTGTAGATCTGTGCCCACAGACCTGCTCATGAAACAACTCACAATCGAATGCTTCTTTTTATTTTGAACATAATTATGTCATATTTTAGTTACTGCTCTGGAAATGTCTCATATTTGCAAATCTGTTTCCAGAAGAATAGATTCATGTCTAAATTAGCTTGTATTTGAGGCTCTTACTAGTTTCAAAGAGCTTTATTACAGTTTATCTCTGCTAGCTATTTTTTTTAAGACTTTGAAATGCTTTTGTCTTACCAAGTGCCGTTCTCTGATATCTTATAAGCCATTTGAAATGGAGCATGCGGTTTAGATCAGCTACAATGAATTTCCTTGGATAAGCAAGTGTTCCTGTGAATCTTAAAATACTCTTTACTCTGCCTTTTGTGGTTCTACTGCCATTTTTTCTCAAGATTATCAGAACAGAAATAATTGCTTCCATCCCTCAAACCCTTAAAGATGTTTGAGTTCAAGTATGAAAGCAGTTCAAAAGGGAATTTATCTATGCATACTCTTAATCATTCATATCAAAATATTCCCCTTAAAAATTTGACAAGGAGCTCCAAATATTTTCCCGCATCTTAATTCAGATAACTGCAAATGTAAAATAAAATGTGATTATTATTTTTGCAAGCTAAAAAATAATTTTCACTAATAAGTTTCTGAACTATGAAAGACTTTTAATTGGTATTTTTAAGTTTAAATTTGGTAATTAATTTTTAAGGTATTTAATACACTTTTTCCTACAATTTTTGGCTTAAATATCTTCCTTCTACTTTATGCTTTTTTTTTTCCTCAATATGGCAGCACACTGAAATGACTGTAACTCTTCCTTTATCCAGGCTGGCTTAGTTAGGCTAGTTCTTAGGGTGTGTAGGCAAGTATTACACCTTAGCGTAATACTGGAGGTACGCAATGGTGCGTATGGTTTTGTGCTCTTCTTTATGCTCTATCACTTTCCAAATAATTCCATAAGCTGATTCCATGTTTCAAAGCCCATTAGTTAACTTTTCTCATTTTGTTCCAGTGTGCTTATCTCATAATAGATAACAACATATCAGCATGGCTCTTTTTCACTAACTTTCTGAAGCTGGCTCAGGTCCCTTGCTCAGGAAATTTTATAGTTAGAGATGTTTCTTCAGAGTTCCTTTTGAAACTGCTGAAATTAAAGAAGAAATTACAAATAAGGCACTGGATGTTCTGCATTCATGAAGGGGAGTAAGACTCATTTGTGTATGAAAAAGCAGTCAGGAAAGGCAGGTTGAGGCACCTTATACCTTTATTGCCAGCAGGAAGATAAATATATGTAGAGAATAAATAAATGGCCAGTCTGTACAATACAGTTTTAGGATTTCTGCTTTAACTTCTATAATTATTTGTACCTAAAGAAATATTTCAGAAGAGTAATTGAACTTTTCTCAGGTTTAAAGTAATTTGGATTCTTCACATACCAGTCTAAATTTGCTTAGTCTCTGCCTTCTGTTAGGTTGTTTTTTTGTGGTTTGGTTTTTTTTTTTTTTTACTTCTACATTTGCTTACTACATGCTTATCAGCTGCTTACATTATTGAAATTTTGTTTCCTGGGTAGGTACTTTCAGATCTTCACTTCTTCTCTTTGATAAGTTAAATAGCTTGAGCTCATTAAATCTTTCACAGTCTTTTCTTTTTTTTTTTTTTTTCCCTTTGCAGTCCTTTTCTTTCTTTCAGATACTCATCATGAGTAACATTTATTTTGCCCTTGTTTAAGCTTGCACAGCCTAGGTTTTTTGGTGGTGTTTAGTGGGACTGTAGAGATATAATGAAGATTAAAATTTTGGTGGAGCAAAGAGAACTTTGTTAATAATACTATTGCTGTGGGAACAGGGGTGGGACTCCTCAGAATGAGCGAAATTGTGTTAGTTTTCCTGGCTTAACAGCAGTAAAGAGTGGCAAAAACTGTGATGTGAGGAAGCATTTGCCTTAACACTCTCTGAAAGCAGGTCTGTTCAGTAAGAAGATGGTATTTTCCAAGTTATTTCTTGGAATTAAATTGTTGTTTAAGAATTGGTACTTGTTAAGGAACGGTGCTTTTAAAATGTTTTGTATCATGTGTACTATGTGATTTTTCTGCAGAAAAGTCAGGGTCCAGTGACATGAGTAGTTATAAGAATGGCACTTTTAGTGAAAATCTCTTTTGAGTATTTTGAGTAGTTCCTGTTTCCAGAGTCAGAAAGGAAGTGATTGGAGATAGGGACATGAAGTACAGACAATACCAGACTTTCCAGGTCTGATCCTTTAACTGTAATACACTCATGCTCTAAAGTACAGTATCTTACAACTTTTCAGGATCAAACAGCATTGAAGGACCAGTGTTCAAAAGAAAAAAAAAAAGAGGGAGCTTTTAATCTTTAGTCTGCTAGCAAATAGGTCTATTAAGTGTTAAACAGTGTGAGATAAAATACATGATTAAGGACTCTTGACTACAGCTAGAGTAACCCAACAATTAATCGAGATTGTTGAATCAAGCCCAAGGAATAGACCAATAATAGAACATTTTCAGAAATTAATGGGAAAAAAGGTAAGAAGGCATCTGACTGATGCATGGCATTCTCAAATGAAAAACCAGATACAGTCTGTAAGCAAATTGCAGGAAAGAGCAGACTTTGGCTAAGCAATATCTGTATGCAATCCTGTGCAATGTGCTCTAGGATGACCCTGCTAAAGTAGGGAGGTTGGACCGGATGACCCACTATGGTCTCTTCCAACCTGACCCGTTCTGTGATTCTGTAATGTGTTTATGTCATTCAGATATGTTTATGATGATAGTTATCTTAAAAGATATTAAGATTATATTTGTTAATATTTTTAACTCTTATAGTAGATTATAGAATTAGAATTTCTTATTAAATTTCTGTTTTGTTTATTTAGCTTCTTACTGGTACTTGTTATTTTTCTGAGATTTTGGCTTTTATTAAAGACACTGAAAGGTCTTATGACATTTCTGAGGTGTAGGAACAGGAGAAGGTTTATAGCAGTAAAACATTAAGGTCTGTATCTCCAAATTTTGGTCCATTAATATTGTCATTGGAGAGAGGTTGTTTATTCATCAGTTTGTTGAGTCTGACCCAACTAATTGCAACCATTAAATTAGCAGTTTTCAAATGGAGAGCTCGGCGTATGTGTAGGTCCTGCTTGGTTTTGTGTGAGCAGGAAATCATCTCCTTCATTCCAAGGAGGCTAGCCAGTCTGACACCCATCTGCAAGAAGGTTGTAAGGAGGATCGAGGGAACTACAAACCTGCCAGCCTGACCTTGGTGCTGGGGAAGGTCATGGAAGTGTGCCATCACATGGCATGTACAGGGTAACCAGGTGATCAGGCCTAGCCAGCATGGGTTTAGGAAGGGCAGGTTCTGCTTGACCAACCTGATCTCCTTCTATGACTTGGTGATCTGCCTGGTGGATGAGGGAAAGGCTATGTGTATTGTCTACCTGGACTTTAGTAAGGCCTTTTACACTGTCTTCCATAACATTCTTCTGGAAAAGCTGGCAGCCCATGGCATGGACATGTGCACCCTTTGCTGGGGTAAGAACTGGCTGGATGGCCAGGCCCAGAAAGTTGTGGTGAGTGGTGGTACATCCAGTTGGCATCCGGTCACCAGTGGTGTTCCCCAGGGCTCAGTGTTGGGTCCAGTCCTGTTAAATATCAATGATTTGAAAGAGGGCATTGAGTGCACCCTCAGTAAGTTCGCAGATGACACCAGCCTGGGTGGGAATGTTGATCTGCTGGAGGGTAGGTGACAGGCTGGATCCATGGGCCAAGGCTGCAGCTGAGCCACAACAACCCCATGAAGTGCTACAGGCTGGCGGGAGAGTGGCTGGAAACTGTCCAGTAGAAAAGGACCTGCGGGTGCTGGTTGACAGCAGCTGAACATGAACCATCGGTGAGCCCAGGTGGCCAAGAAGGCCAATGGCATCCTGGCCTGTATAAGGAATAGTGTGGCCAGCAGGGCCAGGGCAGTGATTGTACTCAGCACTGTACTCACCTGTACTCAGCACTGGTGAGGCCACACGTCAAGTGCCGTGTCCAGTTCTGGGCCCCTCGCTACAAGAAGAACACTGAGGTGCTGGAGAGTGTCCAGTGAAGGGCAGTGGAGCTGGTGGAGGGTCTAGAGATCATGTCCTACGGGAATGGCTAAGGGAGCTGGGGTTGTTTAACCTGGGGAAAAGGAAGCTCACTACAGCCTGAAGGGAGGTTGTCTCTTCTCCCAGGCAGCTAGTGAGAGGACAAGAGGACATATCCTCAAGCTGTGCCAGGGTAGCTTCAAGTTGGACATAAGGATGAATTTCTTCACTGAAAGCGTGGTTAAGCATTGGAATGGACTGCCTAGGGCAGTGGTGGAGTCACTACCCCAGGAAGTACTCAAGAAACAACTGGATGTGGCACTTACGGTTCTGTGGTTTCGTTGATAAGGTGATGTTCAGTCAAAGGTTGGACTGGATGATCTTGAAGGTCTTTTTCAACCTGAATGATTCTATGATTCTATGTTGTTTGTGGAATACAAAGCTGGACTGTTTACCTCTTCTGGAATAAGTAACTCACTTTGCTTAGTATTTGCTCATCAGTACCTTGAGTTGCACCACCATATTGCTTTCTGATAGCGTATCTGGTGATGAACAGCAGCAAACCTTGTAGGAAGTTGGTGCTCTTGGCCCAGGAAGCTGTTTCAGCTTATGTGGTACAGGTCTTATCCCCAACAAAAAAATTGTTACTGATTCGCTTAGTGCATTTCCTACCTGAGTTAATAGCTACTAGAGGCAGTTGTGCACTTGGGAGGAATGCCATGTTGAGGTTCTCAGTGTGTTTCACAGAAGAGCTGTAGTTCACATTCAAACTTGAAGTGGGCACATTTATTTGAATGAAAGCTATCTGAATAGGATAATAGAAAATGGGTTGTGGATTATGCTGTATCCTTTTTTCTAGAAATGAAAGCTTTGTGTTGAAGGCAACATTCTTGAAACCAAACTATTTGGGCTCACTTTACAGTCTATCTGACATGCAATTTCAAGAAAAATAAGAAAAATTGAGAAAAAGTTTTTTTGTTTTTTCAGGCTTTTTTTTTTATATTTTATTTTTTAAATTGTGAAGTCAGGGTCTTGTAATTTTTTTAAGAGCCAGTTCTCCAAAGATCATGAGAGAAGTGAGTCACACACAGGATAACTCCGCTTTCCTAGCCCGTAAATAAAAAATTGTGGTCCTTTTGAAACTTAAGCTTTTGTATTTCATGCTTTGAGCATCACTAGAAGAATGTGCATTTGGGCAGCAAGAATTAGTGATAGCACCCATGAAAAAATTAGCCACTAATAGGGTATGTTTTCACAGCACAAGGTAAGTGTGACTGTAGCAGGAGCCACTAACTTTGCCAGCGTTTGTAACAGGAGCAGTGGAGGTCTGGCAGTGTGGTCTAGCAGCTTGAGCATTGTCCCTTTAAAAGCCTGTACCAAGCATTACAGTTGCCAATTCCTGATGAAGGCAGTGCAGCAGTGTCTTCACTAATATTCTCACCTATGTGAGCTAAATTAAAAGTGAGATGAATGCTCTGATATAACCACATTTTCATTTTATGTAGATCAAGACAGGCTGCAACACATTTCTGCTAGACAAGGTTAAGAACTCTCCACTGTCCCTGAACAACAGTGTTCTAATTAAACAGGAATATGGTAAGCAGGTTGTTTCCCTGCTCAGACCAGCTGAAAATTAAACTTTTTTTCCCCTTCTTTGGAAGGACTAGTTTTCACCAATTACTCAAAGTGTCTTGCTACGTGGCACAAATTCTAGTGCCTTTGTGGAGGAAGGAGTGGCTGTACTTGTCTTGGGACAGCAGGAAGACAACACTGTAAATTGGTGGCCTCAGTGTAGAAGAAATTCAGCTGTTGTAGAAGCACATACTTAGATTTGAACAGTTTTAGGTAGCTATATTCCTGTTACGGTGTGTTCTTTGCTTTTTTATGCAAGAAGAAACCTGAATAAAGTTAGTAGAACACCAATCCTGAACATCATCTCTTAGGTCTAATGAATGTTTAACAACTGTTTGCTATTCAGATTTAGAAATCAGAGTAAGGTAACTGGCAATGAACATTGAAACACCATGGGAAAATATTAGTTGTTGAAAATCAACTAGACTAGGCTTATGAGATTCCAGTTCTGAGGAAACTGTGTTTTAAGGATGGAAAGGTAGGCTAGACAATTGGCATTTATTCACCAGAGCTGGGATTTTGTAGTATTAAGGGTAAATAAAGATGGGTTGTGATTTAAAAGAATCACCAGCAATGCTGACCAATTATTTCCCATTTGATTCACGGCAAAGTTTCAACCTAACTCACCAACATATTGAGGTGCATCAGGATCATGTGATGAAGGAATTCCTTCAAGACGTGAAATGTATTAAAGGTCCTACAATGTCAGAGGAGGAATCAAGTTTTGAGAATGCCAGTTATGAAGCACATCTGAAGTTGGTGTCCCCAGGAGTACTTCAGTTTTGTAACTCCCATTTAACACAATCTTTGATTTTTGCACCAATCTTTGCATTTGCCTTGTAGGGAATCAAATCAGGAGAAGATGCTGATCATGACCAATAGTTCTTAGAATGTTTTTTTACTCCTTTAGCTGTTACTATCTGTAGAATGAAGCTGTTAGTAGAAGATAATTGTTCATACAGTGCATTCCCTTATTCTCTCACTGGTTGGAACAATAGGTGAGGAACCAACTCAGACTGTGCATTCATAAGTGGAAGATGGTACTGATGCTTCAGTGATTTCCATGCTCAGAAGACCTCTGAGTCAAGTGTTTCATCACATGTATGAATTCTGTAGTCACTGTCTGTGCATAGGGGCCACCAGCCTCCTGGACATCAGGGAGCTGGTTGTTGATGCCTGATATCCTGGGCAGAAGTGGGCGGCTCTTGGGTGTCCCAAGTGTGCCAGCATTTTTGGGGTTCAACAGGACCATCAGTCTCTGCAGCATGGAAAACTTCAGCACTGTACTCTCTTATCATGTAATTTTCCTCTCTTTGGCCTTTTAGATTTTGGTAGTTATTTCTCCATCCAAAAGTGTGTAATTTTTAAAATTGTGTTTATTTTTTAGGAAAAAAATGGGCTATTGTTGGTCTACTTTCATATTTTAATTTCTTTGTCCAGTCAGTTGTGTTCTCCACATCAGGAACTAAGTTTTTTCAAATGTAGTTTTTTGATGTGAACTAAGATAGTGGCTCCATGTTGCTGTTCACCTGGCAGCTATTTTAAGTGGTTCCCTTCCCTGTTCCTACCAATGATTCTGTCCTGTGCATTGCATTGATTCAATTCTTTCTTTAGCTGTCTAAACTGCTGCAGTGAAAGAATTGTATTTAAAAAGAAAACACAACAACAACAACAGACCAAGATCCAAACCCAACCAACCCAACACTTTTCAGACTTTAGAGTTTTTTTTCCCCTTTCATTTCATGCTTTTGACTTTGGAACACAGCCAGCCAAACAGTTGAACTAACATGATTTATAGCAAGGGATGAGAACCTTTAGATGAGAGAGAACTGGAGGTAAAGGAAAGAAATGATGGGGAAATATATGGAAAACCTCTTATAGTTGATCTGTTACTGACAGAATAATGACATGTAACAACAGCTTAAATGTCTAAAATATCACAGAAAGAGTGCAGAACAAATTTTTACGGCATGCTTCCTTATTCTTCACCTTCAGAGTTATAACAAATTTGTGGTTGTCATTATGGGATGGCTGTCACGTGGAGTATCTGAAAATCTTAACAGCTTCTAATATTTCAAACTTTTGTGATAATGATGGAGAAAGCATTAAATGTACTGTATGCAAATAATATATTTTATGTAAAAACATATGGAGTTTCTTTTTCTTCACTTCTTCTAGCTGTCGTATGACACATACACTACCATTCATTTTGAAAATGTGGGTATGTTTGTCCAAATAAAAATCTTATTTTAAGAGCACAGGTAAATCAAAAATTATTACTAAGGTTATTACAGGATATAGTAGAAATCCAGGGTTAAGTGTTTGAAGAAAAAAGGTTTTGTAGGTTGACAAGGGGAGATCTTCTAGTCACTTGTTTCAGACCAACAAGGTAAGAGACTTGTACGTGGAGAAGTTACTTTCAAGTAAGCTAACATATCATTTTAATACTCTAGCTGCTCCAAATTAACTTGCTGTTTGGAATTGTAGGACATGATTCAATTGCATAAACACAGGCATCTAGATGCATTTGAAAGGCCCTAGGGTATCTTATCTCTTTTACAGCTGCTGTTCAGAGGAGAGCAAGTCTTTCCCAGGTCCTTTGTCAAGTCTGCCAGCTTGTCTGCATGTTTTGGATACTTCAGGGCATCACAGATGGCACAGGGCTCCTATGTTCAGGCAGTCAGTCAAACTCATAGGGAAGAATTCAACTCAGGGTTTAGTCAGTGGTAGATAACTTGATGCAGTCAAGGGAAGACTCATTATTTTGAAGCAGACACCTACATTTGCTCCACTTAATAGCTTTCTAGCCTTCTTTGACTAGATCTTCTTTGACAATAATAGAAGTTCAGACAACCACTTTCTAGATACCTAATTTTAGACACTCCTCCTTTACATGCAGTAGGTAAGAAGCAGCATAATATATTTTTAAAGCAGCATGATTGAGAGTGAATTTCAGTCCATTAGCCTCAGATATGTAAGGTTTTTTTAATTTGAGCTACACCCCCTTTGTAGTCAAATGGAGAGGGACGGGCACCTCCAGAAAAGCCATTCATTTTCCTCAGAGTATATGGTAAGATAGACAAGATGAATTGCTTTCTAGAGCTGCCACTCTTTATTCCTTTAATTACTGAAGGAGTCTTGATCATGAGTTTAGACTTAGACAGCTACTAGATATCTCAAGTTAGGGGTAAATAATCCCGCTTTAGCTGATCTCAATCTAATTGCCTAAACATCAACATCTAGTGCCACTTGAGGCACTTCTGTGCCTAGGAGCACCCAGTGTGAGACACCTGTAAAGGCAGATACAGTGAGTGACTTTCAGGAGATCTGTCTCTTCTTAGGAGCCATCACAGTAACCCATGGAGAGTAAAATAAATTTACATGGCTGTTCAGGCAGCTGAATCCTACCTTACATGTCTGTATACAGAATTTGTCCAATGCAATGTGCTGTAAATGCATGCTTTTTTTTTTTTTTTTTTTAAATGACTTCCCTGAATAAGCATAGCCACTTCTATTTTATTCTGGCTTGAAATACAATTATACCTATCGCTGCTTTAGTTGATATGCTTTCAAAGTACTGTGGTCATTCCTCCATCATTGAAATTGTTAGTCATAAGTAGACTGAAGCATAGCATCTACATAACAGCATGCAGCCATGTTCTGAGATGTAAGGGATAAGATATACAGAACTTACTTGTCTCTTTATTAATCCAAAGAGTAGGAAGTTTTGGATGAGTATGCTATAATTTACTAATTTATGTTGGGCCAGACTGTTGGGATTGACATTAAAGCTTTAGTGACAAGTGCTGTTATACAATAGTATACCTGCAGGGTAATCTGAGGCAGTGATTAATCCAATAGATTTTTTAAAACAAAGATATATTTTTGTTACTGTTTTGCATATTAATGAGCAAGAGGAGGTTTTGGTTTTTTTTTAAAAAAAAAATTAAATCAACAGCAAATAGGATGAAGAGTGCTTAAGAGAAACTATTCCTGGCTTTCCTGTTTTGTTATTTGATTGTCCTTCGAAGGTGGGATTCGTTGGTTCATGACTGCAGATTGGGAAGGCTTTTTGTAGTTTACAGAACAAATGAACAAGTGCATAACCTCTCTGCTCCCCCAGGACACACTGCAATGCAAAGGCTCTATAAAGACCTGGTTAGAAAATCTAATAAATTAACAGTCCATTATAAAAGGGTTTTTTGTATTAGCAACTCATATTGACTTTTCATTTTGCAATCCTAGGAATATGTATCTTGTTTCTAATGGTGTTCTCTGCATCCGTTGGATATCTTGCTTTCCAACCCCTCTTTTATCCATCAGCCCTCTCTGATTCAGCATCAGTTTTTAGAGTTCACTTCTGAAAGTGCTTTTTTACCAAAAGGAGTACTGCTTAGAAACATGCAGTAAGAATGTATTACTTAGAACAAACTGAAGTAATGATTGAGAAATGCATGAACTGCCAAACGAACTTTATCCTAGGGGACTTTTCTCAATTTTAATTGATTTTTTTTTTCCCCGAGAATTTGTTCATCTTATTAAGCAAGTCCTTAGAGGAGTGAAACAGTAGGTTACCTCCTTGAGAGCAAAGGACAACCTGACTTATTTGCTACAATTATCAATTCGTCCTTATCTCCATGAAGTGAAATACTTTTTTTTATCCTTCTGAAATAGCTTACAGTGATGAATAAAACAATAAAGAATAGCTGGTGTTAACTCCAGCATAAGCCTATTTAATTTTTAAATATCAAGTGCAATATTGTGAAGACTGCATGTAATTTTATCCTAAACCAGATATTTGGCAGGTGAAGAAACTGTCAAGCACATCTGATTGAAATGCTTTATTTTGTTGTCTTCACTAGAATATTGAATAGTTACATTTCTGTAAAAAAATTGTTATATGTTTAGCTAGAGTCTATCATATGAAGAAAGTTGTGGAAGTTTTGTGCATAATTCAATTGCCTGTTGTATTTACTCATAGCTACCTAATATTGTTTCAGGTGATAGTTACCTGGTTTCTACTTCCATTGAAAGCTGTTATGAAATGCCATTAGCTTGCACAGGGAAAGGGAGAATCTAGTAGGTATCATGTGGAGCAGCTGAGCATTTGCTTTAAAAGAAAAATCTTGCAACATTCAGATTAGTGCAAATTTTGCTATTAATGAGTCAAGTTCTAATTATGACCAAATTGAAGCTCTTGTTAGCAGACAGTCAAATGAGGGGGGAGGCAGCCTCTGTAACTCTCTATGCACTATCCAAAGTAGGATAGCATGTAATCCATGCTGTACGGGGTGGGACCCGGGACAATTTACTGAAATCCTGGCATACCATGGGCAACTGAGGGGAAAGGATGGCTGTTATTGTCATGAACTTTTACTTGAGGTTGTACAAGGATGTCTTTGCCCAGGAATCATAGCAAAGTCACTGTCTGGCTCTAATTAACTTATCTTTAATGATTAATTTTTGAATGCCTAAATCAAATGAATATTATCTTATTTTAGAAGAAGCATAAAATTATACTTTTATTGATGTTTATTTTTAAAATGCTGTGGTTTAAAATGTGTGAGGAATAAGCACTATATCAAATTAGATTCTTTTTAAAATTACATTGCTAAAAATGTTTGTAGATAGTAAAATTAGTGGTGCTTTCCATTAGACTGAATTAGATAAGTGTATCTCATGCTGAGGGTGGGGAAAGTTCAAAAATATTTTCTCAATGTGCATTTATTTAATAAACAAGAAAATTGTGTATTTATTTCAGTATCTGCAAGTTCCCTTCTTTATATTTTCTACTACTTTCTGCTTCTCTCTTCATTTTTGCTGCTTAAAAACATTTTATAGATGTTTCTCAAAACTTGCATTTAATTCATATATTAAATACTTTCATCAGGGAATACTCCAGATATTTTGTTCCTGAAGTGCAAAAACATTGGTGATAAAAAGACTGCAGCATGATATAGTCAATAGTAGTGTGTTAAGTTTAGAAGAAGCAGTGTTGTATCTGTCATTAAGAGATCCACTTCAGTTTTTCTCTGTTTAGTTGTCCTCTCTGGGTTAGGCATCAGACTGAAGAGAAATTCTTAGAACCGTTCTTAGAATGGTCTGGCTTTCTGTCTAAACACCAAACACAGAAATGCTTTCAACAAGAAAAAAAAAACCCACAACAAACAACAACTCACTAGAAGTGTGTGCAGAGATAATACATAGTCTGAAAAATACTTATGTGCTGACAGCTATCCAGCAGTGTTGTCACAGCAGGAAGACATCAGTTGAAGAAACAGATAGTGACCTCCAAAAAAAAAAAAAAAAAAAGGAAAAGTCTGGTCAGCAGTGTGGACAGGGTTTCACAAGATTATAAATCACCCCAGGGTCGCTGTGTTCCCACCATAAAGAGAACATGGTCGTTTTATTGTAATCTAATAAGTGATGGGAGCAAAGGACAGCTCCAGTGTGTGTTTTTGAAAAAAAATCTTGATTACAGTTTCAAAACTATACAGTTTTCCTTGCCATTGAAGTGCAGATTATGGGGGTTAAGGCCATTTTAGGATTGGATTACCTTTTTATAGCTGTATGTTATTCCCTTGTTCATGAATCAGAAAGTACTTAAATTAAACTGAACATTTGGGAGTAATACTAATAGGGAGTGTGGTAGTAGAAAATTAATCACTATTTAGTGTTAGATGGCTAGCCAAGTAAGTCTTTGTTTTCAAGGCTTTTTACTGAATAAAATACCCCCCTTAATGAACTGAGGAGAATTTATATCTGGTGGTTCCCTTTATTTTTCAAAAAGTTAGTTGTTGTGGTGACTCATGTGCGAAAGCAAGTTGATAGGAATGTATTTTTAATATCAGATTTAATCAGCTTATTCACACTTTCAGTGTAGAGTTTATTCTATATTGGGTAAAATTAGCCAGAGGAAATTTTTGTTCTTCTTTGTCTTGCTCCCTGGGGTTACATATTTGATACATCTGAACATACTGGGTAGTAGCCTTGATGTGCACAAAGAAAAATGAGAAATGGGATTTTTCTTCTTACCTTTCCGACTTTTTACACCTTAGCCCCCCAGTTCTTTTCCTGTTATTTGGCTAGCTCTTCTGGCACCATTAGTTTTTTTCCTGCAGAATCTTCTGAGATGTTTGAAGCTACCTTGTGAGTGGCTTCAGAAGTAGGGAACTGAGCAGCAGGGCTTGGGATGATTGAAGAGGAAAATGAGTGCAAGAAGCCAGTAAAATGCTCCAATGCTTCCCTGTGTTCAGGTTCACATGTCTGCTTGCTTCCTCAGTATGCTGCAGCTATGAGCTAGTGACTCATTTTGGTGCCTGCTGCCTGAGTGCTGCTTCTGAGCAGACAACTTCTGTCCTTCTGCACTAAGGACAAGCAGCTGAGAGAAAACAAATACAAAAGAGAAGCCAGACAGGCCCTCAGATGCTTTCCACACCTCCCTCCTTAGACTGAGTGCTACTGCTCTTAGCCCTTCTTGGTGGCCGTATTTTCTAAACCAAAACCCTGGCAGACTTTTCTTGGCAATTGCTTTTCTTGGTATGCCTTTTATTTACGTAAATAAATACGTAATAGACTGACACCAACTTTATTTCTGCTTACTTCCTGCATCTACAGGTGAGGTTGGGAAAAGAACAGATGCAGTGCTTTAAGAGTGTAAAGAAAGAGGGTTCAGAAACTGTTCCCTTGGCAGTCTTCTCAACCTCCACATTTCTTGTCACGCCATTTAATTCCACTTGCTCTAGCAGTTATCCAGATCTTTTAACACAATTAAAACCAGAAGTCAGGCCTATTTTTTTTAAAAAAACTCCAACACCTGATAGTCCAACTTGTGGGGCAAAAACCAGGAAAAAATTTTTCAAATAAACTTCCTTTTTTGCTGACATTTTGGAAAAAAAAATTGTTATGGCATAAGGTCACTGAAAGTTTTTTCTTATTTTTTGTCTCCTTATGCTTTTGTATTTCAGAGTTAATGTTAATTGGTAGGAAGTTCTGTAAGACAGAATTTTCCAAGTGTGAATTATTAGTGGTGTGTTAATTTCCAGTTTCTATTTCCTTCCTTCTGTGTGTGGGGTGCACCATAGTAACTCCTGAGATGCATTCTGGCAGATGTGGGTAATTTTCTGAATTCTGTCATCTAGGAAGCAGGCTGGTATCATGAGGAGTCCTGGAGTACAGGGGGATGCTTACTCCACAATTAATCTTGCATTTCAAATTTCCAAACTTAAGTGGATGGAAAGGTGTTTGTTTGCTTGTTTGTTTTACTACAGCTCACAATTCTAATGATGTTCTTCAAACTTGTTCAGTGTGGCAGCTTTTCCAAAGGCCCAGCAGTATATTAAATACCTTCTTCATCCAGAAACCTCACCCAATCATGCAGTGGTTTCTGTCTTCTTTCTTGAACAAAATGTATTAGTTTTCCTTAGCTATTGGATGCTGATGAAGATGATGGTTTGTACTTGGACTCATAAAGCGAACCTCTGGTCCACTCCAGCTCACTTGTCTATCATTGTTCCCATGTTATTCCATGATTCTCAATCTCTTCAGCTGTTAATATAGGCAACTCTCATCCTGTATCTAATAGGACTGACAGCATCTCCTACTGCTGCTATCAGTGTCATTCCTTTAATTGAAAATAGAGCATGATTGATGTCTGTGCAGGTTCTGCTTCCCATTGGACAGAAAGCTTTCCCTGCCTGAGTTTCCCAGCACATTTTTGGTAAAGAGAATAACATCACCGCAGTAATTACTACACCAAATCCAATATGGTGCACAGGGTATCTGAAGTTCCCATCTTATCATATTAAGACACACAAAACTCTTACCAACGATGCAACAAAATATTGCAAAAGAATAAAGAATGGAAAATGTGGTTGTAACTCTAACTTAACTCCTGCTCTATATAGCCATTGAACTAAGATCCTCCAAAGTAGCAGGTGAGTTCAATTTTTGTTTTTTTCCAGTTAAAGGATTTTCAAGTTTTTTTTCCCCTTTAGATAGCTAAGCTCAAAAAATAAAAAAAATAAGAGTGTTTTGGATAATTGAGTTGGTCAGACACACTGTAGTTAACCAAAAGCAGGATGTTGCATAAAAATGATCACAGGATTCATGAGATCTTGTAATGTGGAGAAACATCTTCCTGTCTGTCCTCAGATAACAGCAGTGCTACATAAGCCATATAAGTCAAGCTACTTGTTATGTTTAGGAGAAAGGAATGAGCGAGTGGTTTTGCATACATTGTTTTACTCTTGCAAAATTACTCCTACTCTCAGAATAAACTACAGAGTGCAAATGCCAGGGTGATTTTTTTGTTGCTGTTGTTGGAGACATAGGGTAGATTGGTTAAGGTAGAGAAACAAATGTAGTTGCTTTGATTTATCACTTGTGACATTAGCGTGTACTATACTGTTCTCCTGGAAACAAAATGGTTGCACCTGAGGACAGTGATATAAACACTACTTTGATTATTTGAAACAAACCATTAAGCTTTGATGAAAGAACCATTACTTTAGTAGACCTTGTACAGAGAGCGCATTTGGAGATAATGGATGAGCAGCCTACAAATTGCTTGCTTTGAATTTAAAGAAGTCACATGTTTGTTTGAACTTCATGGCATAAACAGATACCTAACATGAGCAAGACAAGCTAATGGCATACTTACAACGTTGTTGAAAAACCCTGTTGCAAACTTTACTTGCAATACTTTAAATACTGCATTTTAGAGTGCACACTGAAAAAAATCAATTAACTGTGTAGCTGTAATGTATAAAATAGATTTATATATTGATGTGTATACAGCATACACATTTGTATATATGCATGTTTGTATATTACATACTTGTATTAAACAAATAAGTTTGATTTTTTAATATTTCCTGCATGTTTTCATTATGAAAATACATATTTTAGAGTATTACACAACTAAAATGGTTCTAAAAGGTGTCAAAGTTGAGTCTATTTAACAAGGAAAGCCCAAAAAACATTTAAAATATTTTTGTTCTTTGCTATTTGGTTTCTTTGCTATTTGTTAAATGATTATCTAGAAAGTTTTCCTTAATTCTGTGTATGGTGTCTTGTGTAGAGTTGGTCTCTGTGGGCATTCCTATGCTTTAAAATAGCTCAGTTTTTACTGGATCCTGATTGCTGCCACTCCACCATTTTTTGTGTAGTCTTTTGGGATAAACCAGTGGGTTCCCTCTGAAAAAAAATACAATTGTAGTCCTGGCGATAGTCCACTCTGGGAACTATTTCCCAAAGGCACTACAGACAGGCAGCACTAGGTTTATTTCTTTCAATCCTCCAGCACTGTGCCAGAAAACTGCACTTTTTCATAGGGCACTGCACTCATGCTATTTGCTAGATGATGTGATGCCTACCTTACACCTCAGCTGTGATTTGGACATGGAGAAAATTTCCTAAACATGCCACCAATAGGACCTATACTTGCAGTATTTAAAATACTTTGATCTGCAGCGGTGGAATTAGTTCATCCGAGTTTACGTCTACATTGTAGAGCTCTCTGTCAGAACCAGTGACCAGTGATCTTTGATAGTGAAGGAACTGGATTTTCAAGATGTTATACACTTCATTATAAAGAAGTTCAGAGTGGTCAGAGGAAGCAGACTATAGAAGTTCCTGTGTTGCACCATTGGTTGTGAAAGAAGTGCACAGGATGGCTGTGCCACACGAGTATTTCTGCATTGCAGACATGTAAGTCTAAGTGAAACAATAAATACAGGGTGAATGAGAAAGCCTAAAACTGTACAGTAAATTCATAGGCTCTTTATGTGTTCTGTTTGTAATAATTACATGGTTGCTTGGAAGGGGCGCAGTGCTGCAAATTTCCACAGAAAATCTTAATCTGCCCAAACATTTAAAATGAAGATTTTAAATAATAAATTATAAATTTATTTATTAATTATATATACTATCACTGAAATTTCCAGACTCGAGTCTCCCCTGTACTACTCCCCTGTAGTATTTCCCCAAATAACAATCTAGCCTTAACAGCTGCTGGAGATGGAAGGATAAACAAAAATTGAGAAGATTACTCTAAACTCTTATGACAGCCAAGGACATCTAAAGCCTGAATGATTTACTTTTGCATTATGGTAGTCATGTCTCAGGATCCTGTTTCATGTGACAAGTCAACAAGCAGTAAAAAATACAGCACTTGAGTATCTGACTTTTTTCATGTTAATTTGAGGAATGAAATAAATACTGGTTACTGTACACAGAACACCACGTCTGGCTATGGAATACTGAGGACTGGACAGAATAGTGTACTATATTTTCATTGTCCATAAACTTCCTGATAGGGGAATATGAGCTCTCTTTTTTTGTGTTCCATAGATATTGCCTTGATTTATAAAAACGTTTCCTCAGGACTTAAGCACAGACATGGTACCATAGCCTAAGGAGGTCTGTGTTGTGTATTTTGAAATGGTTGCATTATCCTGCAAACCTGGAAAATGTTCAATATTAACATCTTAAGCAGGTTAAATTTTGTGAAACAAATATTTATTCTACCTAACTATTCTGAACTCTTTATAAGCCTGCTAAGTGACATAAAACCTTTAAATAATTCTTCTTTAACAACTTTTATTTCTTTTGAACTTCATGTATTTAGCTACCATTTCCTTACTCAAGCTTTTTGGGCTTAATCTAATTGATTTTATTAGGGGTAATAAATTGAGAGCAAACTTTCATCTGCTGTGGATACATCCTCTTAACTGTAATACACCCCACCAAGTACTTTTGTCTTGATTAAGGACACATTACCAAGCAGTTGTAGGGCTTTTTAATTGTAGCGAGTATTATTTTCTTTGGTAGGTTGTGTTCATTTAAGCACTTATTTTAAAAATGCTGTTAACTATTTACAGCTGTTAAATCAAGAGGTTTTATAAATAGTTTTTATGAAAATGTATAAAAATATATAAACCAGTAAAGTTGCTCAGTAGTTTACTAATCAATACAATCAGGACATTTTTGAAAAAAGAATTTTCACATTTCTCAGCCTGAATTCACATTAGCAAGTTGCTGTTCATTGAATTAGTTATTTTGTGAGCAGCTGAATATTATTCTATGAACTAACTAAATCACCTATATTCTGTTTTTTCTGTGATAAATTATAATAGTGAGATCCTTTTATTCCAAAGTAAAATGCTGTGTGCATGAGAAGTAAGAGAGGTGGTTTTGACTCCCATTTCTGCTCAGTTTAAACAAGTTAATCACTTGTCTTTTTATGAGATCTTTCATGGCTTGATAGCCCTCTGAAGTTCCATTGTGAGCTTTTAGTATCATTATGTGCATGCTGTTTGGATATTGAGGGGTTTTGCTAACTGATGAAAAGCTTTTCTTCAAATTCAGTTTTCATACAGTGACCCATAATATTTTTTTCTCATAAAGTTTGTGAACTCTGGTTATGAATTTAAGCAGGTTTTAAAGATCAGTTTTGTTTTTACAGCTTGAAAAAGTCAATGCCCATTTTATTCAGAACAACAAAAAAAATCTAGTTATGTTCTGCTCAGGAAATGGGTGAAAATAAGCTAAACATGGCAGTAATGAGGCTGGCTCTTTCTAATGTTTCTGATTTCAGTTAATGAGAAAATATTTAGCTTTTTCTGAGCTGAATACCTCCAAATAAATAATGAATTGTTTTCCCACATAAAAGCCTACATGTATACGTAAGTATGTATATATATGTGAATTAAAGCAATCCTACGGTTGCATGTCTTCTAACTTGAATCAGAAGCTTTCTTGTATTTCTTTAGGGGCTGCAAGATGAGAGCCAGAGTAAGGCATTATTGGTGGAATTTGTTCATTCTGCAAATAGAAAAGGGACATTTGGAGTCTTTTGTGAAGAAATAGCATCTTCTACTTTCTTGTGCCTGGGAAATAAGGTTGAAAATAATAAACCGATAACATCTTCCTGCAAAATGTTGTCATGCCAGCAGACCATTAGCCACTTAATCTCCAGGAAAAGTTTTTCTGGTGGAGCTTCCCCTCTTCCACCCCCAAAGTATGGTGTCTAAAATGACAGGCTAATTTCAGATTCAGCTGTGATTGAGCACATGCCAATTTTTACATGCTTTACATAACTAAAATAGAGCTGTCTTTAGAAATCTGTATATTAGGGAAATGAGCTCTAATCAGTGAAAGCTTTTTTCATAAGTGGATATATTCATATAATTTTTACTTTTTTCAAACATGTAGCACTTAAAATTATATTAGGAAGCTTACAGAATTATTACTACATAGCTCACAGCAGCATATAGGAAATAATGGAAATGATAATTCCATTATTTTCCTAATAGATAACCACTGATATTATATCAGTTGTATAATCATTCTGGGTCTAAAACATCTGCCTTTCATCTGAGTAATATTTTTAAAGATGAAAGAAAATAAGCTCCCCTAAGTTTTACAGATATATGATGCTGTCGTAAAGTTTGATGGTTTTCCTTTTTTATTTAGTTAGTGTAAAACAATTAGACAAAATTAATTTAAGTGAAATTTCAGATTCTTATTAAGGAATGATTTTTTGTTACTTGCGTGCTCTGCAAGCCAAGATGTGGTGGTTTTTGTACAAAGAATATGAAAAACAAAGCTGATAAAACATGCAGAACTTGGAAAATCAGATTCATCCCGAATTTTACTCTCTAAGTGACTACAGAATAGAATTACACCACTGTCACTACCCATAATAAATGGGAATAGTGAGTAAAGATGTGGACCTACTGCTGATGGGCTTTTTCAAAGCCTAATAGTGAAAGAAATATCTTTGATTTATTAACCATCAACAAACACAACTGTCTTTGCACCATTGTGTTTGTAAATGTAGTAATAACAAGGATGCTGTCCTGCTTTTCTATAGTTTGACCATGTAATTCTGCTGCCAGGTAGGAAAAAGCTAAACTGAATTACCAGATCTTTTGAATTTGATAGCTGCGTTAAAATGGTATTCAGAAGTGTATCACTGCAGACAGAGAGTTTTGAGCATTGCATGGGGAGTTCACACAACAGATTCTCACTTCATGTTTCACTGTGATCATCGAAGCAGCTTTTTGGTTCCTCTGCTGTTCTTTGTAGATGGTAGGCGATGCTTTAAAAGGATTTCTAATAAAAAGCATGTGCATCCATGGTTATTTGACTACATGCAGTGTTGTGCCATGCAAAGGAAAGCAGAAAAATACACATATTTTTAAACTATTACTTAGATTATGGCACAAATAAGCTGTATGTGGCAAGTAAAAGAGTACATAGAAGAGGATAAATAATGTCACTTTAATGGCTTTGATACCATCTGAGACATGATGGCAGTGCCCTCACTCTTGGGACCTAAAGATCTAACTGAATCCTGGAAACCAAAAGAATTAATATTCTGCATATTAATATCCTTCTTCACACAGTTTATTCAGCTGGGTGGTCAAGCTCTCATTTATAATGCTGATACCCTTTTTTGTATCCCTGACTTGGTTAGAAAGCATCTAGGATTAGTAATTTTTCTGTTGTCTTTCCTGACTGCTAATAGGAACTCTTAGCTAGATGGGTTTGACTACTTGTGATATGCTGAACCTTCAAGTGATCAAATTTGCCATCGAGATCAGAGTTAGATGCATAAATGAGTAGCTTTGCTAAACCACTCATGTAGACAAGCTACAGGTGTTTCTTTCATGACCCTGTAGATGCTTGCATAGAATAGTTCTGGTATATCCTACCGGAAGCCCTGAGGAAGGGATTCATGTGCAGCTGGGCTATATAAAAGAGAAATAAACACTTCCAGAGCACTGCTTATCTGCCCCTGATGTGAACGTCTAAAATAGATCAGATGAATTATGCCTTAAAATTTCCTGTTCCTTTCAGCTGAGGGTAAGGAATGATTTGCTTACATGGGAATGCTTAGGCTTTAGACCTCTGTTAGGTTAGATGAGTCTGGTCAATACAGTTTATGATGCTTCAAAGAAGGGTGCAAGTGATTTGGCTTATTAGTATTACATAGTTGGGACAAAAATTGCACAGAACTGTGAATTTACAGAAAATTCATTTAGCAACTCACATAGAACAAGGATAATAAAGTAACTGACAAGTGGCTAAGACATGTAAACCCAGCTTTGGTGCTTCATGCACTTTGAAAGCTTTTCCCAGAGGTATCAAGAAAACCTCCACAGAGTTATCTCCACTGATGCACTGTGGTGATCATAGCAGTTAACATTCAACAGAGTTAACATCCAGTGTAATAAGTGTTATATGGTAAAATCTGAGTTGGTGAGTGGTATTAAAGAACATTAATGAAATCCAAATAAAAACGTATTTAAGAATGTGAGTTACATGTCTAGGATGGGAAAAGGCCATTTGAATTTATGCCTTTATAGTATTTCTTCCAAGTATAACTTTTGTCCAGAATAGGAAGGCATTATATTTTGCTTTAAAGGCTATTTTCCCTTGCTAAGAGAAGTCTTTAGTACTTAGGATTATATTTTTTTCCTCAACTTGCACACAATTCCATTGAAATTTGGGGACTTGCATTTTAAGGAATAAGCAGGAAAGTTAAAATGTTTGAAAACACACCTTCACAACAGCACAGTAAGGCAATGGATTTGCAAACCTGGGGCTGCTTTTTTTCTGATACTTTTTCCATGAGCATGACAAACAATATAATAAGTGCTGGCTAAATAAAACTGTTGTTAATGCTGTGTCCTACATTTCGTTGTGTGATGAGAAAGTTAATTTGGTTTAGGAAAGAAATATCAATGTGTAGCATTGATTCTAGACATCAGTTTGAACACAGAGATGCTTTTAAATGCAGTGTGTCTAGTGCTTCTCTCTTTTATAGATACTGTTAACACTGTTTGAAAATGCATTATTTCACGCAGAGGGTGTCTATAAGTGAGTGAATATGGTATAGTACATCAAGTTAAAGAGTTATTTTAGACAGATTGGTAATACTGAAAAATGATGTAAAAGCAGGGTTTTCTCAGTTAAAATCCATATTTACTGGATTGCTTCAAAGTCCAAAAAAACCCAGTCTCTGCCACTTGAACAGTCTTGCTCTAAGGAATATGTGGACATTAGCATAAAGGTTGCACATGTTATACAAAGTGTAATTAAAGAAGCTTTGATCCCCCAAATGTCAACTAGCTTGCTAAGTGTCATAACAAAGTGTCAAGCATCTGGTATACAGTTAATTTGTAGTCATTAACTGCATATTGTTGATGTGACAGTTTGTTAGCAAAGCAAGCTTGACAGTTTGCATTTTGTTATTGATTGACACCTATAGACCTCCCCACCCGTCTAGTTTACATTCTTTATGAAGGTTACTCAGGTTGCACTTTTAACTAATTAGTTTAGTTAGTTGGTCCAATATGTTAAAATGGAGTGGAGGCATATAGGGAGCCCAGGACCCCTAATTCCATAGCAAGCGTTTCTCAATTGCACATATCTTATAGACTAGCAACCAGTTTTTCAAGTGTCTTTTTCTTTTGGTATTATTGGTAATATATAACTTGCATTAACATATTGCATATTAACCATCCAAAACACCTATTTACATTTACACAAAGTGCACTTATGATCTGGATTGTGATATCTTCCAGTGCAACTTCTCAAAGAGCCAAAAAGCGTACCTTCCTGCTGCATTCCATTTGGTACAATGCAGCATAAATATATTTTGGTTTGTATAGCTTTTAAAATATTCAGTACCATTCTGCATAATTTCAAAAGCTGGAATTAATTAAAATAATTAAATTGCTTTTTGGTTTTGGTTCCAATTTCCTCTTCCCCCCCATATGATATGAAGGCAATCTATCAACAAACTGAGCATGCTAATGAACAGCAATAAATATTATGCAACTATTCTTATATCCAGAAAGGAATTTGTGTGAATTTTTTGTAATGGGTGATGAAAGTGGGTTATAAAAGAAGTAATCTAAGGAATACTGTTTCAAATTAGTTAGAAGTTTTGATGTGTTTTCAGGCACTTGCACAAACTTCTGGATGTTGTTTACTAGATTAATCTAAATTATACTGGCTGCACTTTCAAAATTCTTGCTTTCTTTTCTCTCTTCATAAAGAGAGAAATACTAAGGAACTCCTTATTTATTGATTTGTTTATTTATTTATTTGCTTTATTAGTCTTCAGACGTTGAATCTTCATCACCCACCCACTCCACAAGATGTGAACTGGATTAAATTTTTTTCAGAGGCTGCCGCCTTTGCTTAGAGTGATGCTGCCACAATATCAGAAGCGAAATATGAAGCTGTGCTTAGTTCCACCACTCTGGCAGTGCGCAGATTTGTGTTTTAATGTGTGTCCCTGATACTTGCATCTGGAAGTGGCCTAGCTAGTAGTACTTTTCATGTTGCTTGTCATATGCACATGTGAGTATTACCACTTGGTTTTCCATCAGTAATGCCATTTTCATGCTGTACAAAAGTTACGTGCAGATTTTTCATCCTAGAATTTCGGATTGACTAAAAATCACAATAAATTTGATTTTCAGTATATATCCTGCTTCTGTTTGTTTTGGTTTTCTTTTCACCTGTACTCTTAATAGATAATGTAGATTATATCTTCTCAGACCTTATTTTATTTAGACTCATTTTAACAAAAATTGAGATACATAATTTCATGATCTGTGGTGAAATTCTAGGTATAGTGTTTGAAAGAAAGATGGCAAGCACTTGAGGAAGCAGCAAATATTTCAGTAATAGCACAGAGCTGACTTTATTATTATATTTTGGTTATTATGGAAAGGCAGTGTAATGAATAATATGTGTGGAGTGCTTGAATAAATGAGAAAAGAGAAGCAGAAAAGATGCATTTATTGGTTCTTGACTTCTGTTTGTGGTGCTCTGAAAAGATTCTTCCTCCACCACTGTTGGTGGCATTACATGATCCTGAGGGACACATTGAGTCGTGAGCACTGAACTTTTCTGCATGGAGGAACTAAGAGCAGCTGTTACCTTTTTGTCAAGAACAAAATGTGAAATCCTGGTGTTAAAGGCAACTGCAAAATTCCCACTGTCCTTTTTTGGGCCACTGTTTCATATTGCTGCTGCTTCCAAGTACAGGAAAGTACCTTTGTAGAGCCATTTAGTGGTACTAAAGCTAGGAGCTGAATTTCTCCCTTTTTTATCCTTGCAAAAGCAAGTTACTAAAACTGCGTAATGAACAGTATATGAAAATTGTGACAATTTAAGGATATGTAAAAACACAAATAATGGAGAGTGGTAGAGCATTTTTCCTTACCATGTGAACAATGAATTCAGAGAAGAGTGGAACATTAGGAAAAAACCCATTATTTAAGTTATCTTTCTGAAAGAATTTTACTGAGGTACAAATAAAGTGTTCAGTTGGACTTGCCTCCTTTTTATTAGTTCCTTTATGCTTGACATACTTAAAGTTTCCCATAATTTAAAGTGGGAGAGATAGCTCAGTGACATACTCCTATTCCAATAACAACTGTTGTATTCTTTGTTTATTCTTTAAAGGTGTTGTTTTCTTTTACACAAAACTTTGTAATTTTGGAAAAAAGTTGACTGTATAAATCACAACTTCTTAAGATAGCTTTAAATTGTGCTCCTGGTACATATCAGTAAAGATAGCTAGCCTTGGCAGAGATTGTATCCTTATACAGGTTTATTTATTTATTTATTTATCTGTTATTTAAGGAATTACATTTTGTTAAACAGAAAAAGTTATTTGACTCTATCAGCACAGAATCAGAATATCCTGAGTTGGAAGGGACCCGCAAGGATCATGGAGTTCAACTCCTAAATGAATACTATGACTACAAAAATAATTCAGTGCTTAAACATAACTGAGTTTTTATTGTGAATTAAATTCACTTAATAAAAAATCTAGCGTTTTTCCTGTATTGAAAAAAATAGCACTATTTTGCTTATATTCAGATTACCACAGTGTGGTCCAGGTTTTGTTTAGAATCGTTGAAGAAGTGTTTCGAGTATCCGCTCTCGTTTGCTGTGCTGCTGTTCCTACATGGAAGCTGTTCCCACTTGCTCCCAGTTTAACCTCTATGAAGTGCTCACAACATTACCAAAGTGGTTTCCTCACTGTCTGCCTTTTACCACAAACAGCATGGCAGTTGTACCTTACAAGGTGATCCTCCTTGAGGAGCCTTGTCTAAATGAAAAGCTGCGTTTCAGAATGCATTTTAAGTCAGTATTTAACAGAGCATGAGTATAATGACTGGGGACAGTTTTGTAGCTGGTGTAATTTAACATAACTTCCCTGCAGTCCATGGATGTGTTGTAGTTTGCACCAACTGGGGATCTGCAATCATTTTTTTTATATAGGGATGCTTATTTTTTCTATACAGGAATGCTGAGCACCTCTTTCTGTGGGTGGTTTACTTTTGCTTTGTCAGAAATGTTACCCTATTTCTCATTCCTTTCTATCTGGAGTCAACAGGTTGCCCAGAGAAGCTGTGGATCCCTGAAGTGTTCAAGGTCATGTTGAATGGGATCCTGGGCAACCTGGTCTAGTGGAAGTTCCCTGCCTGTGGTGAAAGGATTGGAACTGGATGGTCTTTAAGGTTCCTTCCAGCCCAGACTATTCAATGATTCTATGATGATCTAATTCACAAACTGAGCATTTCTGATGGTTAGTTATTTCAAATAGATTAAATAAATTGTTGGGTTTTTAGATTACATGTGAAAGCAGGTGTTTGAAATTTCCTGTTCAAGTGAAATAAAATGAGGATTAAGATTTTTCAAAAAGTTGTTGGAAGAAAAGTTTTTCTAAAAGAAACAAATGAAGTATTTATGTATACTTTAGTAATGCTGAAATAGAGATGTGAACTTTTCCTTCATTTTTTTGCATTATTTGTGGTGAAGACTGATACTGTTTAGAACACTTATTCCTAGGTGATTTTAAGTTGGTACTTTTAAATCTCTTTTTTAAATGCTTTCAGCCATGTACATAATATGTATTTTTATCCTGGTTTCTTAAAGAACCAAGACCTGCATATTTATCTGTTTCTCCCTTTCATGGTTTAACCTCATCTCTCACAAGGTGTTTGTTAAGTGTTGGTCTAGGTGAGTGAGGCATGAGGATAGGGCATTCTTTCCAGTGGAAATACTCAACACTGGCTAAGTAAAAGGACATAAAAATATGTTAAAGGAAAATTACTTTGGTTGTCCAACAGCTGCCTCTCTTTTGATTTCCACTTTTACAAGCTGAATCCAGAAATTATCCAAATTCCAGAACTTCAAACACCATTGTTTTCGAACTGTTCCTTGAAAAAAACCAAACCAAAACAAATCTTTACCTTCCCTTTGATTTATTTTCAAACGACAAAAAAAAAAAAGTAGGCACATGAACTCTCTGTGCCCTGACTCTATGTTAGTCCTGAAAACTGTGGCAAATTATGCAAAAAGATCTTCTGGATTTACCTAAGATATATCCCATTGGCCAAGAAACATAATTAATGCTTCTTCTTCAAGTAAGTCAGGTCTCTGATTGATAAATATGTCATATGAAAATCCTGCTAGCAGATGTTTAAGATGAGCTGTGCAATTTCCTGGATTACTGTACTGTCTAGAAGAGCTGGTTCATGTTACCTCTAACTCAGAGGAGACCTACCCAGAAGAGAAATGTCCTCTTTGGGCAATGATTCCTTCAGTGGGTACATTTACATCAGGTTCAGGCCTTTGTTGTGTGCATCAACCAAATTCTGGAAACCCTGCTGGCACTAGTCAGGTTTGGGCATATCTGGATGTTCCTAGAGCTAATGACTTCAGTACTTGCTGTTTCATGGTCCAAAGTAAGGTGAGGCCAAGAGACCCCATCAAGGCAGGGTACCAGACACTGGAAGGTGGAAATCCAGATTTATTTCTATTGATTATGAAGAAGTTGCTTTTTAATTTAACTGACTTGTTTTAAATAGCAGTGAGGACAAATAACTGGCTTGAGTTTTAGTAGTTTTAACTAGGACTAGAAGCTATGTTTTGATCTCAGATAGCATTTTAAGTACTACTTAAACTTGGATTCAGTTTAGCTGACATACCTTTATTTTTTTTTTTTTCCTCCCAACAGATATTCCCCAAAGCTTCTACTAAGAAAAAGTTAGGATTTTCAAGTCAAACCTGGCATTAAGCAAGCACCACCTGGTGCTTATTCCTGGACATTTGCCTGCAATAAGACAGTCTTTGAAACCTCTTCTTCTCAGGGATGCTTTTAAAACCTTTGAAACTTCTTTTGCCCAGGGACACTTCTGGTGCAGTGTTCACTTGACACCAGAAAATTAATACATTATTTTGCAGTTAGTGTTCTCTTTCACCCCCTCCAAATCCTTTCTTCTGCTTTATCATCTCAGTCAGAGATACCTCTCCTCCCTATGCCAAGACAAAAAATATTAAAATATTATCCTGTGATAAGCCGGAGGAGGCATAATAGATAAATTGTGTGTAACAACTCCAGGATCTTTTTCTGTTTGCCACCATTATCTCAGATACAGTTCTCTTTTCTCTAAACCAGGGGAAAGGACTTTCTTATGCTGTTGTTAGTTGGGCCAACACTGGTAGAACCCAAATTTGTGAACCCAAATTTATGTACTGAATTTCCAAGAATTATCCTTGTAAGTGATGAAAAACTTGCTTAGTCCATTCACCCAGCTGTGGACAACACAAAATCCAAAGGTTTGAGGTGCCATGATAATATCAGTGTCCACTTTTGTTTGTTCAGAATCGTTAGGTGGGATTCTAATCAGGTTTCCGCTGTTTAATAAAATGGTAGCTTAGGTATTCTGACACTAAATGGGTTAAAATCTCAGTCAACTTCTTAAGGAATCTGGAGATGGTTTAGAGTTTGTTGAGAATGCCTGCCTTAAGCTCTAAGCCTCTTCTTGAAGAAGATCAGCGCAAGGTTACGCCAGGGTGGTTATTAACTGTGCACCATTTCTATATTCTCTACTTCGGAGAAAATGAAGTGACTCCTGATTGACCAGTTATCATAGACAAAATCCTCCTGGCATATGCAGCCCTGGATGGCAGATAAGGATACTGAGTGCTGGTTTAGCTGCGTAAACTGTCTACTGGTTTCTCTAGGAGAGGTTAGAAGATGGATTTTGCAGACAAAAGGCTAGAATTTCATCTGGCATACATTGACATGGACCCATTAACTAAGAGGAGGCCTTTTAAGGTAAAACAGCTGAGAATCTGGCATAAAATCATGAACACAGAGTTGAAAAGTATGTACTTTTTCTTTCAATGACTATTTTTTTTCCCTTTTGTACGTAGTTGGTATTTATGGATATTTACTTCCATCCTGTTGGATTGACTGTGTGAATCAGTTATAGCTGGGTTTTTTTCTTTAAATTAGAAAATAATAAATTCTGAGTTTTCTTACTGAAAGGTTTTCTGCAAAATGCCTCGCTCCAGGGAAAAAAAAAAAATCACTAAAACCCACTCTCTCCAGTTTCTGTTTGCATTTATTTCTCATCACATTTTTTATTTGCATGCTTACCTTTGAATTATCAACATCATTTCAGCTTTCTCACTAATCAGATGTGGATTATCACACAGTCATTCACAAATCAAAGTGACAAGGAAAGAACTTATATTTTGTTAAAACATGGTTAATATTTCACTTCTTTTTCCTTGTACCTAAATTTAGAAGGTACAGACTGTATTCATCAGGCTATTCTGCAGAACCCTTCTGGATGTGGTAGAAAAGCTGATTTGTATTCATGAACTCTCATTCTTGTGTTTGTGCTAGCTTTAAGTAGCAACACAGCTTTTAATTGTGAGGTTTTAAGTTCTGCAATTAAAATTTACCCTTTCTACTGAGAGGATTGAGTGATAGCTTTTTGATTTACTTCAGACAGTTTAGACAAATTATATTTAAAAGCACGTAAACATGCAAGATGCATTTCCTGACTATATGAAGGTCAATATGTCTTAGGCACATTTGCTGAAAGTTCTACTTTGAATAGCTAATGATATTTTCCTACTGTATTGCAGAGAACATGCTAAGATGCTGCAAAGAGTTTTCCTGTCAGTCTCCTCCAAGGATTCAGTTTTCTTGAAAACCATGTCTAAAAAGACCTTGAAGAGTTAATAAATTTTCCATTGTGTAAAGTTATGTCAATAACATTCATTTATTGGAAGTCTAAAGGCCAAATATGCAAAATACCCAAAGTACCTTAGAATATGTTTATATTGGTAAGGTCGATAAATGACATTTAAGAGGCATGGTTATATGATCAAGAAATCTTGAGATAGATGAGGTAGAGTTCATACTGCAGAGTTTTCTAGATGATGTCTTCTCATTAGAAAACAAAGGAATAAGTACATTGTTAACTGTTTAGTTTTAAATTTTGTTAACTATCTTAACTGCAGATGTGCAAAAAATAAAGTATGTCCTCAAACTGGTAAATCTGTAAAATTACATAATGTACTGTTATCTGCTTACAATAACACAGACTATTGGATGTCCTTTAGTTTATATCTGCATTAACGTTTCTTTTAGAAACTTGCCCAATCTTGATTTCAGAAGTTCTTCTAAGAGTATTAGTCTCACCTGTGACAATTTTATCAGTAATCAAAAAATTGTTTTGTCTATAATATGAATTTTAGATTCTAGGGTTTTTTTTCTTAAAGAAGTATTACATTATTTACTAGCTGTGAAAAACTCCTATTTTTATTTTCTGTATTTCTGTTCCAATTCACATCAGTGTTGTTTCTAGAAGTCCTCACTGTGGACCTCTGCACTACTCAGTTCACTCAGTTCCTGCCCCAAGGAGTCCTTGGTCTAAGTATAAGCAAAAGACAACAGATGAATGCTGCCATATGGAGTACATGCAAATGAGATTATATTGATCAACATGATAAGCATGCTGTGACTCTTAAACTATGTGTAAACCTTTTTTACAGTTTGCAGACAACTTCTTCACATTCTCATTTCAAGTGTTCTACCAGTATATGTATGGCATATACTATATGTATAGTGTGTATATATGGTCACAGCTACAATAATAGTAATAAAAGGGCTGAAAAAGAATCTCCATGCTATCAAGAACAGTTTACATTTAAAAAAAAAATCAGATGTTACAGATGTCCTCAAAAGTATTACTTTTAACAGCACAGTGTATTTAAAACAGTATCAAATTGTTTTTGTCTGAATAGTATGTGATTTTTAAGGCATCAGTTCTTTTATTCTTAAAGTAACGCTATTATAACAGCAATCAAAGGATGGAACACAGACGTGTTGATGCATATGTTTGCAATATGCATGATCATGTTTCATGTTATGAAAATTAAACTATATTTGAAATTGTAGGTGATTTTTGCAAATCAAGAAGAAAATAATATAAAAAACAAAGAGTGGGGAATTTGAAGAATTCAAAGTGTGACATGAAAAACGAAGGTTTTTCTTTGTGAGCAAAAGAAATTCCTTTGATTTCATAAATTAGTGAAACGTAATGTTTTATCTTAGTATTTGCCAGCATCGCATGGTTCATTCTAAATATATTCAAATTTTATTCTGGCTGGATTCAAGAAGGTGACATGAGTGTGGAAAACAAGGTGAACGTGTCTAGAGTTCACTTCTCATTCATCTAGGTTACAGTTATCTTAGTGTTTAAATGCATCCTGCTGCAGCAACACACAATGTTGCCTTCTGTGTTGTGATCCAGATAGGAATTTGCTATTTTTAGGAAGTTGGTAATAATCCTGAACTGAGTATACATGCTCAGAATGATGATTTCTGTTGTTAGTATTGTTTTCAAGTAATAAGCATGGTGTGAAACCCTGAAAATGGATGAGGTAGCTCTGGTCTCCCAGAGTGGGGCATCTCTTCTCAGTTACAGGTATTCAGTGGCCCATAGGAATTGAGTCTGTACTTTTGGTGTAATATTTAGTACTTGTCCAGACACCGAGACATCCTCTCAGTTCCAGAAGTAAACTGAGGAGTGAAAAGGCATGGGGAAATTCTTTTTTATTTCTTGGTGAAAGTAGAAGCATGATTTGAAACTTCTTTTTTGTGAAGGATGGCATTGTCCT